>NW_024609438.1:152500-174280 GCF_018296145.1 Oncorhynchus tshawytscha
CATATTGATACAACCGTAGCTAAGATGGGGAGAAGTCTGTCCATAATAAAGTGTTGCTCTACCTTCTTACACTGTCAACAAGGCAGGTCCTACAGGCCCTAGTTTCTACCTTCTTAACAGCACTGTCAATAAGGCAGGTTTTACAGGCCCTAGTTTCTACCTTCTTTACAGCACTGTCAACAAGGCAGGTCCTACAGGCCCTAGTTTCTACCTTCTTAACAGCACTGTCAACAAGGCAGGTCCTACAGGCCCTAATTTTGACGCAGCTTGACTACTGTTCAGTCGTGTGGTCAGGTGCCACGAAGAGGGACTTACCGTAGGAAAAGTGCAATTGTCTGAGAACAGGGCAGCACGGCTGGTCCTTCTGTTGTACACAGAGAGTGAACACTAATAATATGTGCGTCAAACTTTCTTGGCTCTAAGTGAAGGAGAGATGGACTTCCTCATTACTTGTATTTATGAGATGACTGGACATGTTGAAAGCACCAAGCTGTCTGTTTGAACTACTGGCACAAAGCTCAGACAGCCATACATACCCCCCAAGACATGCCACCAGAGGTCTCTTCACAGTCCCCAAGTCCAGAACAGACTATGGGAGGCGCACAGTACTACACACCACACCACACACCACAACAACACAACACACACCACACCACGGCACAACAACACACCACAACAACACAAATAACACAACAACACAACACACCACAATACACCATACACCACAACACAACAACACAACAACACAACACAACAACACACCACACACCACACACCCCAACACAACACAACAAATACAAATGAAAACTGTCACATCCTTATCATGCTCATAGTAGATCCAAGTTGTTGCCATGGGTAACCAAGTTTATCATCAGATACCAACTAACTAAGTTATAAATGAAGACATGAGGCAGAGAGGAAGTTGAGGTGGAGATTAAAACACCCAGAAACCCACAGCACACCAGTGATGAAAATGTTACCATGGCAACCATCCTAGCATGCATCCCAAATGACAACCTATTATACAGTGCACTATGGGCCCTGGTCTAATGTAGTGCACTATACAGGGAATAGGGTGTCATTTGGGCCTCAGCACTATAAAGAGGAAGCTGCCAGTGGAATAACGGTATCTACAGCAACAGAGGAAAGTCCCTACTGTAATATAAGCACCACACTCAGATCAGTTTACATATTCCCTTACTGATCATCATTATCCAGGCTTACACAGTAAAACTGAACCTAGACCTGTGCTTATGGGGCGGTTTACAGTGGCACAACAGTAACCTCTGTTTGAGGAAGTAGTATTGGGATCAGTGAGGGTAGTAACCTCTCTAACAGTCTAGTTCAGGGGGTCACACTCATTTTGCCAAGTGGGCCGCATTTGATCTTCAACCTGGTCCGGAGGACCGCACTTAAAATGTCATATATTTCCTCCATCGTTTTTTCTGAGAGATCCATCGCTATTTGACTGTCTAAATATAAGACACATGTACCATGTCAGTTTCATTCCAATATTACACTTTATATCACATTAGAGTGTAATATAACAAAAACGTTTAAAATAGAAACACTGGATTTTTTACATTAAAAATTATAAAAAGTTGTTTTATTAATAATGAAATTATGAAAAAGATTAAGAAACATTCCACTCATGAGGCCGCTACTCTCTCCTTTCTTCTGAAGTGTACACTCGTTCACTACTTCAAATCTAAAAGCATTGGATTGGTGGGGGCATGCTAGTGTGAGATCAGTGAAGGAAAGTGAACAAGTGTACACTTCACGAGAGAGGAGGGAATATTGGGACGCACTCCGAGTCTTAGTTCTGCCGCATGCAAGACGATGTGTTGGGGTCACGTTCATACTGGTTTAGGGTACTGGGTCACGTTCAAACTGGTTTAGGGTACGAGGTCACGTTCATACTGGTTTAGAGTACGGGGTCACGTTCATACTGGTTTAGGGTACGGGGTCACGTTCATACTGGTTTAGGGTACGGGGTCACGTTCCAGTCCGACTACAATGCAGTCGTTGCATTACTTCAACCAATGGCTGTGTGCTACATAGCTGTAGTTGTATTCATTCTGGATGCCCATTAGTTCCTGTCAAGGCAGCAGCTACTCTTCCTCTTCCAGCAAAATGAAGGCAGTTTTAAAAACATTACAATAGATTGATGACATATTTCACAACATATTAAGTGTGTGCCCTCAGGCCTCTACTCTTCTACCACTTATCTACAACACAAAATCCATGTGTACATGAGTGTATACTGTGTATGTTATCTTGTGTTTATATGCATTTGTCTATGTTTGTGTTGCTTCACAGTCCCAGCTGTTCCATAAGGTGTATTTCTTGTTTAATCAAACTGTACTGTTGGCGTGAGTTACTTGATGTGGAATAGAATTCCATGTAGTCATGGCTCTATGTAGTACTGTGCTCCTCCCACAGTCTGTGCTGGACTGACAGCTCAGTCAGGCATCAGATTGCCGGTGTGTTTGTGCACATGCCTAGAGGGCTTCACACACACACACACACACACACACACATGGATGCACAAATACACACACACATCCTCATCTGTAGTGGACACACACAAAGCATGCTGAGCCCTTGCCACACACACAGACACACAAACACACACACACGGACACACAAACATGCCGGTCTCACCTATCAATCACACTTGCACAAACCAAACAGGGTATCCATTACAACCATTGCCGTGCTGATGTGACAACATAATATTATCTGCGTTGTCGTGGAAATTACCACCAGGGACTCAAAGTCAAACTTAAATGAATCATTCTTTATTATCAGCAAGCTGGAGAGGTTCCAACAAACTTCATGCAACATAGTACACATCGGTCAGGAGCTCTGCCGGGACAGTCCCGTTAGTTCTCTAATATACGGCTACCCAAACAATTCATATAGGCATGATTTACATGATTCATTATTCATCATCTAAGTTGGTTCCTGCAAATGACTGACTGACTGATAACTAACAAGGTTTCTTCTCTCAAATGTAGGACCTTGAAACTGAGATACTCTTTTTGGTTCACAGAACAATGTTCTGGGCGTACTGCCAATTGGTCTGAGGAGGAGGTCACAGTCACCTGCACGAACCAAGATAGAGTGAGAGGAGATGCTGTGTACAATTCAATGCTACCTCTTCAGACAGCAACATTTTCCCTCACTTTCCCTCCTCTCCTTGTATTACACTGTGATAACTATTGTTAAAATAGTTCAAATTGTTCAAATGGCTTTCAACACGTCGTTTTTCAAAATTATAAGCCTGAAACCAGACAAACTATTTACTGTATAACAAATTATTACCACTACCAATATTCTTAATAGAAATGTCTAAGACAAATGTCAAATAGAATAACAACACACTGTTAAAATCATTTTATCAAATTGGCTTATTCTCCCCTGTAACATTGACGACCTCACTGCAGAGTTACAGGGTCAGGTTTGGTAGAGGGCTAACCCTTAGGGAGAAATCCCGACCATACAGCAGAACCAATCTGGAGAGATTTTTTTTTTGAAGCAAGACAAAAATAAAACAAACAAAACAACAAACAACAACCAAGAACAACAACCACAATGCACTTCTTCCCTTTTGACACATGACTCACATCGTGTTTTATGCATCTAAAACAACAACAACAATGCCGGTTAAGTAAAAATTATACAAATCAGAATAACAAATACAATCAAATGACATACCTTGATAACTCCATAAGGAAATAATTGTATCCCATAAGGTAATTCAAGATATAATAATATGGACTGGAGACAGGTTTCCCTCATTCAGGGGCAGCAGTCTCTCTCTCTCTCTCTCCTCCTCATGGTCTGAATCACACATAGGACTACTGATAAAACATGTGTATGTGACCCATCTGATTTAATTTATAATCTTCTTACTAATTATCAGTGTTTACATTTGACATTTAAATCTCACCCAATGTCTCTAGCCTTTCTAGTGAGGGTGATTAGGCCTCACCAGAAAGTCAGAATAGAGGTCGGAGGTCATTCAACCCTATTAAGTGAGTGTTTATTTCCCCATTCTTTCCCTGTACTTCCGAATCAATATTAAAAGACGTTTCAAACATTTCAAACATTTTGTGTACAAGGTTTACACTGGGGTTTTCAGTACATTTCTTAACCTCTCCAGGGTAGGGGGCAGCATTCAGAATTTTGGATGAAAAGCATGCCCACAATTAAACAGCCTGCTACTCGGGCCCAGAAGATATGATATGCATATAACTGGTAGATTTGGATAGAAAACACTCTAAAGTTTCCAAAACTGTTAAAATAGTGTCTCTGAGTAAAACAGAACTGATTTGGCAGGCGAATGAGAAAAATCCATTCAGGAAGTAGTTTTGGGGGATTTTGTAGTTTTCTATTCAATGCCATTACAGTATCCATTGATTTAGGACTCCATTTGCAGTTCCTATGCCTTCCACTAGATGTCAACCGTCTTTAGAAATTGTTTCAGGCTTGTATTCTTATAAATGAGGGAGTAACACCAGTCTGAATGAGTGGACCCTACCCTGTCGCAGAGCTTTTTCATGCGCAATCCCGAGAGTGCATTTCCTGTTTACCTTTTATATTGACAATGTTATTGTCCGGTTGAAATATTATAGATAATTTAGGCTAAAAACAACCTGAGGATTGAAAATTAACATTGTTTGACATGTTTCTATGAACTTTACGGATACAATTTGGATTTTTTTGTCAGCCTGTTTTGACTGCGTTTGAGCCTGAGTTTTTTCCTAACCCATTGGATTCTCTATTGGTATTGAGTTGAAAAACAGCCACATGAAAACAATTCCACTTCCTGGATGGATTTTTCTCAGGTTTTCGCCTGCCATATCAGTTCTGTTATACTCACAGGCATATTATTTTAACAGTTTTGGAAACTTTAGAGTGTTTTCTATCCAAATCTACTAATTATATGCACATCCTAAATTCTGGGCCTGAGTAACAGGCAATTTACTTTGGGCACGCTTTTCATCCGGAGGTGAAAATACTGCCCCCTACCCAAGAGAGGTTAACAGCAGGGAAATCCTAAGGGGCGGCAGTAGCATAGTGGTTAGAGCATTGGGCCAATAACCGACTGGTTGCTAGATCGAATCCCCGGAGCTGGAAGAAAAACATATATGTTGTTCTGCCCCTGAACAAGGCAGTTAACCCACTGTTCCTAGGGCATCATGGTAAATAAAATGTTGTTTTTAACTGACTTGTCTAGTCAAATAAAGGTTCAATTTAAATAAAAATCAATTAGAAAACAGCCGGATCCAGGTATCTTTATACTGTATATTACTACAGTCTCACTAACTGTTATCCTAAGTCAAATGCCTCAGCAAGTCTTTAAAAAGGAAATGTACACAATCTGTAATGGCTCTGTGATGCCAGACGCTGGGAGATGAGAAGTAAGTGCAGGGTATGAATATTTAATGGGTTAACAGACATGAAAAACAGGAACAGCGTCTGGACAGGAGAAACAAAACAACATCTATGCAGACACGGAACATTAACTGGAGGGGGTGACAGATATAGGGTAGAAAATCAATGACATGATGGAGTCCAGGTGAGTCCGATGAAGCGCTGGGGCGCATAACGATGGTGAGTGGTGTGAGTAATGATGAGCCGTCTGGCAACCTCGAGCGTCAGAGAGGGGGAGCAGGAGCAGACGTGACATAATCATTGGTAAACTCATCAGAAAACTTGATATTGGAATTTCCATCAGTTCTGGAAGAAAGAAAATTAACATATACTTCGTTTTCACTATGCTGCATCTTAATTAGTGCTAAAAGTCTTCATCTTAATCGAGCTCATTGCATCTTGGGCGGGATGTCTTGATAAAACCATATGTAAACAGAATCATACTTCAGACACTTCAGATGATACAGTGTCCCATTAAACAGAACAGGCACCTTCTAAAGTAAACAATCCCAAAGTCCCTTTCTTGTAGTTTAATCATTTTGAACCTGTTGCATTGACATGCAGAACCAGTCCACAGATTGGACACACCTACTCATTCAAGGGTTTTTCTTTATTTGTACTATTTTCAACATTGTAAAATAATAGTGAAGACATCAAAACTATGAAATAACACATATGTAGTAACTAAAAAAGTTTTAAACAAATCAAAATATAATCTGTTTTAGATTCTTCAAAGTAGCCCCCCTTTGCCTTGATGACAGCTTTGCACACTCTTGGCATTCTCTAAACCAGCTTCACCTCGAATGCTTTTCCAAAAGTCTTGAAGGAGTTCCCACATATGCTGAGCATATGTTGACTGCTTTTCGTTCACTATGCGGTCCAACTCATCCCAAGCCATGTATATTGGGTTTGAGGTCGGGTGATTGTGAAGGCCAGGTCATCGGATGCAGCACTCAGTCACTTTCCTTCTTAGTCAAATAGCCCTTACACAGCCTGGAGGTGTGTTGGGTCATTGTCCTGTTGAAAAACAAATGATAGTCCCACTAAGTGCAAACCAGATTGGATGGCGTATCACTGCAGAATGCTGTGGTAGCCATGCTGCTTAAGTGTGCCTTGAATTATAAATAAATGACAGACCGTGTCACCAGCAAAGCTCCCCACAACATTACACCTCCTCCTCCATGCTTCACGGTTGGAACCGCACATGCAGAGATCATTCATTCACCTACTCTGTGTCTCACAACGACACGGCGGTTGGAACCAGAAAAGTCCAATTTGGACTCATCAGACCAAAGGACACATTTTCATCGGTTTAATGTCTATTTCTTGTGTTTCTTGGTGCAAGCAAATCTCTTCTTATTATTGGTTTCATTTAGTAGTGGTTTCTCTGCAGTAATTTGACCATGAAGGCCTGATTCATGCAGTCTCCTCAGAACAGTTGATGTTGAGATGTGTCTGTTACCTGAACTCTGTGAAGCATTTATTTGGGCTGCAATCGCTGAGGCTGGTAACTATAATACTGATCCTCTGCAGCAGAGGTAACTCTGGGTCTTCCTTTCCTGTGGCTGTCCTCATGAGAGCCAGTTTCATCATAGTGCTTGATGTTTGTTGCGACTGCACTTGATGAAACTTTTAAAGTTCTTGAAATGTTCCACATTGACTGACCTTCATGGCTTAAAGTAATGATGGACTGACGTTTCTCTTTGCTTATTTGAGCTGTTCTTGCCATAATGTGGACTTGGTCTGTTACCAAATAGGGCTGTATTCTGTATACCACGCCTGCCTCCTCAAATGAACTTTTAACAAAACAAACCTGTTAATTGAAAAGCATTCCAGGTGACTATCTCATGAAGCTGTTTGAGAGAATGCCAAGAGAGTGCAAAGCTGTCATCAACGCAAAAGCGGCTTCTTAGATTTAAAAAATGTGTTTTACACTTTTTTGGTTCCTACATGATTCCATATGTGTTATTTGATAGTAGAAAATAGTTCAAATAAAGAAAACCCTTGAATGAGTAGGCGTGTCCTAACTTTTGACTTGTACTGTCTACTCTTTCTGTCCCAAATGTCCCTTACAGCCTGTTTGAGTTCAGTGACTTCTGTTCATTTTCACTGGCAGCTTATCTATTTGTCCACAGGAAGCTTATCTTTAACCCAAACAACAGATGGCAGCCTCTAATATGATGAGTCTCAATTCCTCTTTTCCTCGTATGACCTTGTATTCAAAAACACTTCAAAATACTAAGACACCACATCATTAAAGTGCTCTCTGAAAGCCACTAACAACATATTACATTAACAAATCTCTAGTAACTCAGTATAATATTCATACATTGTTACATCATCACATCTCTAGTAACCCATTATACTCTACATACATTGTTACATCATCACATCTCTAGTAACCCATTATACTCTACATATATTGTTACATCATCACATCTCTAGTAACCCATTATACTCTACATACATTGTTACATCATCACATCTCTAGTAACCCATTATACTCTACATACATTGTTACATCATCACATCTCTAGTAACCCATTATACTCTACATACATTGTTACATCATCACATCTCTAGTAACCCATTATACTCTACATACATTGTTCCATCATCACATCTCTAGTAACCCATTATACTCTACATACATTGTTACATCATCACATCTCTAGTAACCCATTATACTCTACATACATTGTTACATCATCACATCTCTAGTAACCCATTATACTCTACATACATTGTTACATCATCACATCTCTAGTAACCCATTATACTCTACATACATTGTTACATCATCACATCTCTAGTAACCCATTATACTCTACATACATTGTTACATCATCACATCTCTAGTAACCCATTATACTCTACATACATTGTTACATCATCACATCTCTAGTAACCCATTATACTCTACATACATTGTTACATCATCACATCTCTAGTAACCCATTATACTCTACATACATTGTTCCATCATCACATCTAAAGTAACCCATTATACTCTACATACATTGTTACATCATCACATCTCTAGTAACCCATTATACTCTACATACATTGTTACATCATCACATCTCTAGTAACCCATTATACTCTACATACATTGTTACATCATCACATCTCTAGTAACCCATTATACTCTACATACATTGTTCCATCATCACATCTCTAGTAACCCATTATACTCTACTGTCACGCCCTGGTCAAAGTATTTTGTGTTCATCTTTATGTATTTGGTCAGGCCAGGGTGTGGCATGGGGTTTTTGTAATTGTGGTGTGTTTGTCTTGGGGTTTTGGTGGTGGTATTGGGATTGTAGCTTAGTGGGTTGTCTAGCAAAGTCTATGGCTGTCTGGAGTGGTTCTCAATCAGAGGCAGATGCTTATCGTTGTCTCTGATTGGGAACCATATTTAGGCAGCCATATTCTTTGAGTTTGTCGTGGGTGATTGTCCTTAGTGTCCTATGTGTACTCGTTGTTAGTTTGCACCAGATAGGCTGTTTCGGTTTCGTTTATTGTTTTTTGTAAGTTCGTGTTTTTTTGTTATATTAAACATGGATCGCAATCGACACGCTGCAGTTTGGTCCGACTCTCTTTCATCACCACTAGAAAACCGTTACAGAATCACCCACCACCAACGGACCAAGCGGCGTGTCAACAGGCAGGAGCAGCCGAAAAGGAGATGCTCACCAAGGATTTCTGGTCATGGGAGGAGATCTTCGACGGGAGAGGACCCTGGGCTAAACCAGGGGAGTGTAGCCGCCCAAAGGAGCAACAGGAGAAGAGGCAACAGAGGCAGCAGCAGCAGGAGCAGCAGCAGCTACAGTGGGAGAGATTGCACCACCTGGAGTTATGGACATGGGAGGAGGAATTGGACGGTAAAGGACCCTGGAATGAGCCTGAGATTATTGTCGCCCCAAAGCCGAGCTGGAGGCAGCAAAAGCAGAGAGGCGGCATTATGAGGAGCTAGCACGGCAGAGCGGATGGAAGCCCGAGAGTCAGCCCCAAAATTTCTTGGGGGCTTACAGGGAGTATGGCTATGCCAGGTAGGAGACCTGCGCAAACTCCCTGTGCTTACCGGGGGCTGGAGAGACCGGGCAGGCACCGTGTTATGCTGTGGAGCGCACGGTGTCTCCAGTGCGGGTGCACAGCCCGGTTCGGTATATTCCAGCTCCGCGTATCGGCCGGGCTAGATTGAGCGTCGAGCCAAATGCCATGAAGCCGGCTCTACGCATCTGGTCCCCAGTGCGTCTCCTTGGGCCGGCTTACATGGCACCAGCCTTGCGCTCGGTGTCTCCGGTTCGCCTGCATAGCCCAGTGCAGGCTATTCCACCTCGCCGCACTGGCAGGGCAACCGGGAGCATTCAACCAGGTAAGGTTGGGCAGGCTCGGTGCTCAAGAGCTCCAGTGCGCCTGCACGGTCCGGTCTATCCAGTACCACCTCCACACCCCAGCCCTCCGGTAGCAGCTCCCCGCACCAGGCTTCCTGTGCGTGTCCTCGGTCCAGTACCACCAGTACCAGCACCACGCATCAGGCCTACAGTGCGCCTCGCCTCTCCAGCGCTGTCGGAGCCTTTCTCCTCTCCTGCGCTGCCGAAGTCTCCCGCCTATCTAGCGCTGTCGGAGCTTTCCTCATCTCCAGCGCTGCCGGAGTCTCCCGCCTGTTCAGCGCAGCCAGAGCTGCCAGTCTGCATGAAGCAGCCAGAGCTGTCAGTCTACATGAAGCAGCCCGCGCTGCCAGTCTGCATGAAGCAGCCAGTCTACATGGAGCAGCCAGAGCTGTCAGTCTGCATAGAGCAGCCAGAGCTGTCAGTCCGCATGGAGCAGCCAGAGCTGTCAGTCCGCATGGAGCAGCCAGAGCTGTCAGTCCGCATGGAGCAGCCAGAGCTGTCAGTCCGCATGGAGCAGCCAGAGCTGTCAGTCCGCATGGAGCAGCCAAAGCTGTCAGTCTACATGAAGCAGCCCGAGCTGCCAGTCTGCATGAAGCAGTCAGTCTACATGGAGCAGCCAGAGCTGTCAGTCCGCATGGAGCAGCCAGAGCTGTCAGTCTACATGAAGCAGCCCGAGCTGCCAGTCTGCATGAAGCAGCCAGTCTACATGGAGCAGCCAGAGCTGTCAGTCTGCATGAAGCAGCCAGAGATGTCAGTCTGCATAGAGCAGCCAGTCTGCATGGAGCAGCCAGTCTGCATGGAGCTGCCAGTCTGCATGGAGCTGCCAGTCTGCACGGAGCTGCCAGTCTGCACGGAGCTGTCAGTCTGCACGGAGCTGTCAGTCTGCACGGAGCTGTCAGTCTGTAAGGAGCTGCCAGTCTGTAAGGAGCTGCCAGTCTGCAAGGAGCTGCCAGTCAGCACGGAGCCGCCAGAGCGGTCAGTCTGTAAGAAGCCGCCAGAGCTGTCAGCCTATATGGGGCAGCTAGTGCCGCCAGTCTGCCCAGCGCCGCCAGTGCCCCCAGTCTGCCCAGCGTCGCCAGTCTGCCCAGCGTCGCCAGTCTGCCCAGCGTCGCCAGTCTGCCCAGCGCCGCCAGTCTGCCCAGCGTCGCCAGTCTGCCCAGCGCCGCCAGTCTGCCCAGCGCCGCCAGTCTGCCCAGCGCCGCCAGTCTGCCCAGCGCCGCCAGTCTGCCCAGCGGCCGCCAGTCTGCCCAGCGTCGCCAGTCTGCCCAGCGTCGCCAGTCTGCCCAGCACCGCCAGTCTGCCCAGCGCCGCCAGTCTGCCCAGCGCCGCCAGTCTGCCCAGCGCCGCCAGTCTGCCCAGCGCCGCCAGTCTGCCCAGCGCCGCCAGTCTGCCCAGCGCCACCAGTCTGCCCAGCGTCGCCAGTCTGCCCAGCGCCGCCAGTCTGCCCAGCGCCGCCAGATCTGCCAGTCTGCCCAGCGCCGCCAGATCTGCCAGTCAGCCAGACTCTTCCAGATCTGCCAGTCAACCAGACTCTTCCAGATCTGCCAGTCAGCCAGACTCTTCCAGATCTGCCAGTCAGCCAGACTCTTCCAGATCTGCCAGTCAGCCAGACCCTTCCAGATCTGCCAGTCAACCAGACTCTTCCAGATCTGCCAGTCAACCAGACTCTTCCAGATCTGCCAGTCAACCAGACTCTTCCAGATCTGCCAGTCAGCCAGGATCTGCCAGTCAGCCAGGATCTGCCAGTCAGCCAGGATCTGCTGAGACCACCAGCCAGCCAGGAGCTGGTAGATCTATTTACCGGCCTGAGCTTCCTCTCACTCCTGAGCTTCCTCTCACTCCTGAGCTTCCTCTCACTCCTGAGCTTCCTCTCACTCCTGAGCTTCCTCTCACTCCTGAGCTTCCTCTCACTCCTGAGCTTCCTCTCACTCCTGAGCTTCCTCTCACTCCTGAGCTTCCTCTCACTCCTGAGCTTTCTCTCACTCCTGAGCTTTCTCTCACTCCCGAGCTTCCCCTCAGTCCCGAGCTGCCTCGGTCCCGAGCTGTCCTTCAGTCCCGATCTGCTCCTCAGTCCAGTGGGGTTCTGGGTGAGGACTACTAGGCCATGGTCGGCGGCGAGGGTGGACTATCCAGGGACGAAGGGAGAGGGGACTAAGACATTAAAGGAGTGGGGTCCACGTCCCGCGCCGGAGCCGCCACCATGGACAGACGCCCACCCGGACCCTCCCTATTGTTTTGAGGTGCGTTCGGGAGTCCGCACCTTAGGGGGGTTCTGTCACGCCCTGGTCAAAGTATTTTGTGTTCATCTTTATGTATTTGGTCAGGCCAGGGTGTGGCATGGGGTTTTTGTAATTGTGGTGTGTTTGTCTTGGGGTTTTGGGTGGTATTGGGATTGTAGCTTAGTGGGTTGTCTAGCAAAGTCTATGGCTGTCTGGAGTGGTTCTCAATCAGAGGCAGATGCTTATCGTTGTCTCTGATTGGGAACCATATTTAGGCAGCCATATTCTTTGAGTTTGTCGTGGGTGATTGTCCTTAGTGTCCTATGTGTACTCGTTGTTAGTTTGCACCAGATAGGCTGTTTCGGTTTCGTTTATTGTTTTTTGTAAGTTCGTGTTTTTTTGTTATATTAAACATGGATCGCAATCGACACGCTGCAGTTTGGTCCGACTCTCTTTCATCACCACTAGAAAACCGTTACATCTACATACATTGTTACATCATCACATCTCTAGTAACCCATTATACTCTACATACATTGTTACATCATCACATCTCTAGTAACCCATTATACTCTACATACATTGTTACATCATCACATCTCTAGTAACCCATTATACTCTACATACATTGTTACATCATCACATCTCTAGTAACCCATTATACTCTACATACATTGTTACATCATCACATCTCTAGTAACCCATTATACTCTACATACATTGTTACATCATCACATCTCTAGTAACCCATTATACTCTACATACATTGTTACTTCATCACATCTCTAGTACCTCAGTATAATAATCATACAGTATATTTGGTAATAGTACTCTCTCCTTTCATATCTTCACATCATGCAGAATCCCTATATAATGTTAAGAACTCAGCTCACAGAACTGGTTGGGGTATTCATTCATACACACACCTCTTTCAAACCAGTGGCTGGAACTGGTTGGGGTATTCATTCATACACACACCTCTTTCAAACCAGTGGCTGGAACTGGTTGGGGTATTCATTCAGACACACACCTCTTTCAAACCAGTGGCTGGAACTGGTTGGGGTATTCATTTATACACACACCTCTTTAAAACCACTGGTTGGGGTATTCATTCATACACACACCTCTTTCAAACCAGTGGCTGGAACTGGTTGGGGTATTCATTCATACACACACCTCTTTCAAACCAGTGGACAGAACTGGTTGGGGTATTCATTCAGATACACACCTCTTTCAAACCAGTGGTTGGAACTGGTTGGGGTATTCATTCAGATACACACCTTCTTCACACCGGGGATAGTTCCCTAAACGCTCTCATTCACTCAGTACAAATAATATCTCTTATTATCCCAAATTCAATCACCTTAACCTGTCATTTCAACTCTCACATCCACATTCACTTAGTACTATTCCCCAACACACCCAGTAATCACCATGGTTACTCCTTATGCATCTTCAACAATTCTCTTGTCGTTACCTTCTTCCGCGGTTCCTCTACAGTCTCTTTAGTATCTTTAGTCCCTTAGTATCGATAGTCTCAATAGTCTATATAGACATAAATGCTT
Organism: Oncorhynchus tshawytscha; assembly: GCF_018296145.1. Classification (NCBI taxonomy): domain Eukaryota; kingdom Metazoa; phylum Chordata; class Actinopteri; order Salmoniformes; family Salmonidae; genus Oncorhynchus; species Oncorhynchus tshawytscha. The sequence continues at coordinate 166,124 of NW_024609438.1, forward strand.
TAGTCTCTGTGGATTGCCTTAGTAGCTATTGTCCCTATAGTCTCTGTAGTATCTATTGTCACTAAGGCATCTTTAGTCCCTTAGAATCCATAGTCTCAATAGTCTTTAAAGTCACAAATGCTATAGTCTATATGGACTATAAAGTCTTCCCATAAATACATATGTACAGTATGTAGTGATGTTTCCAACTAAAGCAGTCAATCAATTAATCAATCGATCAAGACAAAACACACACACAATGATGCCATCTTGTGGACTCACCTTCACAGTGTGATGAGAGAATCTGAACCCAGGTTGACACTGGCAGTGGAAGCTCCCAATGGTGTTGAGGCAACTGGTGTTGCTGCCACAAACCTGAGGTGTATCTTGGCACTCATCGATGTCTGAAGAGAGAAGGGAATATATTGAAAGTAAATAACTCACCCCTCCTCCAGTGATTCCCTAACTTCTCCTCCAGTTATTCCATAACCTCTCTTTCAGTGACTCCATAACAACTCGTCCAATGATTCCCTCTCTTCTCCTCCAGTGATTCCCTAACCCATCATCCAGTGACACCATAACCTCTCCTCCAGTGACCCCCTAACACCTCCCAGTGATTCTCTAATCTCTCCTCCAGTGACTCTATTACCTCTCCTCCAGTGATTCTCTAACCTCTCCTCCAGTGACTCCATTACCTCTCCTCCAGTGATTCCCTAACCTCTCCTCCAGTGATTCTCTAATATCTCCTCCAGTGATTCCCTAATCTCTCCTCCAGTGATTCCCTAACCTCTCCTCCAGTGATTCCCTAATCTCTCCTCCAGTGATTCCCTAACCTCTCCTAGATATATATCTTTTAGATATAGATGTATGTTATGTTATGTTATGTTATGTTAGATATAGATGTATGTAATGTTATGCTAGATATAGATGTATGTTATGTCATGTTATGTTAGATATAGATGTATGTTATGTCATGTTATGTTAGATATAGATGTATGTTATGTTATGTTAGATATAGATGTATGTAATGTTATGTTATGTTAGATATAGATGTATGTAATGTTATGTTATGTTAGATATAGATGTATGTAATGTTATGCTATGTTAGAAATAGATGTATATTATGTTATGTTATGTTATGTTAGATATAGATGTATGTTATGTTATGTTAGATATAGATGTATGTAATGTTATGTTATGTTAGATATAGATGTATGTAATGTTATGTTATGTTAGATATAGATGTATGTAATGTTATGTTATGTTAGATATAGATGTATGTAATGGTATGTTATGTTAGATATAGTTGTATGTTATGTTATGTTCGATATAGATGTATGTTATCTTATGTTATGTTAGATATAGGTGTATGGTATGTTATGTTATGTTTGATATAGATGTATGTTGTGTTATGTTAGATATATATGTATTTTATGTTATGTTAGATATAGATGTATGTTATGTTATGTTAGATATAGATGTGTATTATGTCAGATATAGATGTATGTTATGTTATGTTAGATATAGATGTATGTAATGTTATGTTATGTTAGATATAGATGTATGTTATGTTATGTTAGATACAGATGTATGTTATGTTATGTTAGATATAGATGTATGTAATGTTATGTTAGATATAGATGTATGTTTTGTTATGTTAGATATAGATGTATGTTATGTTATGTTAGATATAGATGTATTTATTGTAATGTTATGTTAGATATAGATGTGTGTTATATTATGTCATGTTATGTTAGATATAGATGTATGTAATGTTATGTTAGATATACAGTGCCTTGCGAAAGTATTCGGCCCCCTTGAACTTTGCGACCTTTTGCCACATTTCAGGCTTCAAACATAAAGATATAAAACTGTATTTTTTTGTGAAGAATCAACAACAAGTGGGACACAATCATGAAGTGGAACGACTTTTTAAAACTTTTTAAACAATTCAAAAACTGAAAAATTGGCCGTGCAAAATTATTCAGCCCTACTTTCAGTGCAGCAAACTCTCTCCAGAAGTTCAGTGAGGATCTCTGAATGATCCAATGTTGACCTAAATGACTAATGATGATAAATACAAACCACCTGTGTGTAATCAAGTCTCCGTATAAATGCACCTGCACTGTGATAGTCTCAGAGGTCCGTTAAAAGCGCAGAGAGCATCATGAAGAACAAGGAACACACCAGGCAGGTCCGAGATACTGTTGTGAAGAAGTTTAAAGCCGGATTTGGATACAAAAAGATTTCCCAAGCTTTAAACATCCCAAGGAGCACTGTGCAAGCGATAATATTGAAATGGAAGGAGTATCAGACCACTGCAAATCTACCAAGACCTGGCCGTCCCTCTAAACTTTCAGCTCATACAAGGAGAAGACTGATCAGAGATGCAGCCAAGAGGCCCATGATCACTCTGGATGAACTGCAGAGATCTACAGCTGAGGTGGGAGACTCTGTCCATAGGACAACAATCAGTCGTATATTGCACAAATCTGGCCTTTATGGAAGAGTGGCAAGAAGAAAGCCATTTCTTAAAGATATCCATAAAAAGTGTTGTTTAAAGTTTGCCACAAGCCACCTGGGAGACACACCAAACATGTGGAAGAAGGTGCTCTGGTCAGATGAAACCAAAATTGAACTTTTTGGCAACAATGCAAAACGTTATGTTTGGCGTAAAAGCAACACAGCTCATCACCCTGAACACAGCATCCCCACTGTCAAACATGGTGGTGGCAGCATCATGGTTTGGGCCTGCTTTTCTTCAGCAGGGACAGAGAAGATGGTTAAAATTGATGGGAAGATGGATGGAGCCAAATACAGGACCATTCTGGAAGAAAACCTGATGGAGTCTGCAAAAGACCTGAGACTGGGACGGAGATTTGTCTTCCAACAAGACAATGATCCAAAACATAAAGAAAATCTACAATGGAATGGTTCAAAAATAAACATATCCAGGTGTTAGAATGGCCAAGTCAAAGTCCAGACCTGAATCAAATCGAGAATCTGTGGAAAGAACTGAAAACTGCTGTTCACAAATGCTCTCCATCCAACCTCGCTGAGCTCGAGCTGTTTTGCAAGGAGGAATGGGAAAAAATGTCAGTCTCTCGATGTGCAAAACTGATAGAGACATACCCCAAGCGACTTACAGCTGTAATCGCAGCAAAAGGTGGCGCTACAAAGTATTAACTTAAGGGGGCTGAATAATTTTGCACGCCCAATTTTTCAGTTTTTGATTTGTTAAAAAAGTTTGAAATATCCAATAAATGTCGTTCCACTTCATGATTGTGTCCCACTTGTTGTTGATTCTTCACAAAGAAATACAGTTTTACATCTTTATGTTTGAAGCCTGAAATGTGGCAAAAGGTCGCAAAGTTCAAGGGGGCCGAATACTTTCGCAAGGCACTGTATATGTATGGTATGTCATGCAAGATATAGATGTATGTAATGTTATGTTAGATAAAGACGTAATTAAGACAGACAAAGTTATCGTACCTCACTGCACCGTATCGTGGGAAGCAGTGCATCATGGTACCAGATTCTTTCCTCACCTGAGCACCTAGCCTGTTTGTTGCCATAATTACTGTATCCAGGGAGACAGAGGCAACTGTAGCTTCCTTCCTGGTTCTGACAGGTCCCTCCCTCTCCACAGACACCAGCAGTTACATTACACTCATCTATGTCTGAGAGAGAGAGAGAGAGGGGGGGAGGGGAGAGAGAGGGGAGGGGAGAAAGAGAGAGAGAGAGAGAGAGTGAGGGAGGGAGGGAGGGAGGGAGGGAGGGGAGATAGGGGGGAGAGAGAGGGGGAGGGGAGAGAGAGAGAGAGAGAGAGAGAGAGAGAGAGAGAGGGGAGGGGAGGGGAGAGAGACGGGGAGGGGGAGAGAGAGAGAGAGAGAGAGTGAGGGAGGGGAGAGAGAGAGGGGGAGAGAGGGAGATGTATGTTATGTTATATTAGATATAGATGTATGTTATGTTATGTTAGATATAAATGTATGTTATGTTATGTTAGATATAGATGTATGTTATGTTATGTTAGATATATGTTATGTTATGTTATGTTAGATATAGATGTATGTTATGTTATGTTAGATATAGATGTATGTTATGTAATGTTAGATATAGATGTATGTTATGTTATGTTAGATATATGTTATGTTATGTTATGTTAGATATAGATATATGTTATGTTATGTTATGTTAGATATAGATGTATGTTATGTTATGTTAGATATATGTTATGTTATGTTATGTTAGATATAGATGTATGTTATGTTATGTTAGATATAGACGTAATTAAGACAGACAAAGTTATCGTACCTCACTGTACCATATCGTTGGAAGCAGTGCATCATGGTATCAGATTCTTTCCTCACCTGAGCACCTAGCCTGTTTGTTGCCATAATTACTGTATCCAGGGAGACAGAGGCAACTGTAGCTTCCCTCCTGGTTCTGACAGGTCCCTCCCCCTCCACATATACCAGCAGTAACATTACACTCATTTATGTCTGAGAGAGAGAGAGAGAGAGAGAGAGAGAGGGGTGGGGAGAGGAGAGAGAGAGAGAGAGGGGTGGGGAGAGGAGATAGAGAGAGAGAGAGAGAGGGGGGGGGAGGGAGATTATGATATAGATATAGATGTATGTTATGTTAGATATAGATATAGATGTATGTTTTGTTATGTTAGATATAGATGTATGTAATGTTATGTTAGGTTAGATATAGATCTATGTAATGTTATGTTATGTTAGAAATAGATATGTTATGTTAGATAAAGACGTAATTAAGACAGACAATGTTATCGTACCTCACTGTACCATATCGTTGGAAGCAGTGCATCATGGTACCAGATTCTTTCCTCACCTGAGCACCTAGCCTGTTTGTTGCCATAATTACTGTATCCAGGGAGACAGAGGCAACTGTAGCTTCCTTCCTGGTTCTGACAGGTCCCTCCCCCTCCACAGATACCAGCAGGTACATTACACTCATCTATGTCTGAGAGAGAAAGAGAGAGGGGAGGGAAGAGAGAGAGAGAGAGAGAGTGGGGGAGAGGAGAGAGGGAGAGAGAGAGCGAGGGAAAAGAGAAAGAGAGAGAGAGAGAGAGAGAGAGAGAGAGAGAGAGAGAGAGAGAGAGGGAGCGAGAGAGAGAGGGAGAGAGGGAGGGAGAGATAGAGAGCGAGTGAGGGGGAGAGAGAGGAGGGGAGAGAGAGAGAAAGAGAAGAGAGGGGAGAGAGAGAGAGGGAGAGAGAGAGAGAGGAGAGAGAGAGAGGGAGAGAGAGAGAGAGAGAGAGAGAGAGAGAGAGAGAGAGAGAGAGAGAGAGAGAGAGAGGAGAGAGAGAAAGATCGAGAGGGAGAAAGAGAGAAAGAGAGAGTGAGAGAGAGAGAGAGAGAGAGAGAGAGAGAGAATATCATAATCACCCCTCCCCACCTACACAATTAATAATATAATTATCCTCCCCTCCCCCCTCCACACCTACACTTAGAATAATATCATTATCACCCTTCCCCAGCTACACATAGAATAATATCAATATCCCCCATCCTCCCCACCTACACATAGAATAATATCAATATCCCCCATCCTCCCCACCTACATATAGAATAATATCATTATCCTCCCCTCCCCTCCCCACCTACACATATAATAATATCATTATCCTCCCCCTCCCCACCTACACATGGAAGAATATCATTATCCCCCTCCCCACCTACACATATAATAATATCATTATCCCCCTCCTCCCCACTCCCCACCTACACATAGAATAATAGCATTATCACCCCTCCCCACCTACACATGGAAGAATATCATTATCCCCTCCTCCCCACCTACACATAGAATAATATCATTATCTCTCCCCCCTCCCCACCTACACATCGAATAATATCATTATCCCCCTCCCCACCTACACATATAATAAAATCATTATTATCCCCCTCCCCACCTACAAATAGAGGAATATCATTATCCTCCCTCCCCACCTACACATAGAATAATATCATTACCCCCTCCCCCCTACTACATAGAATAATATCATTATCCTCCCTCCCCACCTACACATATAATAATATCATTTATCCCCTCCCCACCTACACATAGAATAATATCATTATCCCCCTCCTCCCCCTCCCCACCATCACATATAATAATATAATAATCCACTCCCTCCCCACCTACACATATAATAATATCATTATCCCCCTCCCCTCCCCACCATCACATATAATAATATCATAATCCTCCCCTCCCCACCTACACATAGAATAATATCATTATCCCCCTCCCCTCCCCACCTACACATATAATAATATCATTTATCCCCTCCCCACCTACACATAGAATAATATCATTATCCCCCCCCACCCACACATGGAAGAGTATCATTATCCTCCCCTCCCCACCTACACATATAATAATATCATTTATCCCCTCCCCACCTACACATAGAATGATATCATTATCCCCTCCTCCCCACCTACACATAGAATAATATCATTATCCACCCCCCTCCACACCTACACATAGAATAATATCATTATCCTCCCCTCCCCACCTGCACATAGAATAATATAATTATCAGCCCCCCTCTGCACCTACACATAGAATAATATCATTTTCACCTCCCTCCCCACCTGCACATAGAATAATATCATTATCCACCCCCTCACCACCTACACATATAATAATATCATTTATCCCTCCCCACCTACACATAGAATAATATCATTATCCCCCTCCTCCGCCTCCCCACCATCACATATAATAATATAATAATCCTCCCTCCCCACCTACACATAGAATAATATCATTATCCCCCTCCCCACCTACACATAGAATAATATCATTATCCCCCACCTCCCTACCTACACATAGAATAATATCATTATCTCCCCCCTCCCCACCTACACATAGAATAATATCATTATCTCCCTCCTCCCCACCTACACATAGAATAATATCATTATCTCCCACCTCCCCACCAACACATAGAATAATATCACTATCAACCCCCTCCCCACCTACACATAGAATAATATCATTATCCAAACCCCCTCCCCACCTACACATAGAATAATATCATTATCCTCCCCTCCCCACCTGCACATAGAATAATGTCATTATCACCCCCTCTGCACCTACACATATAATAATATCATTATCACCCCCTCCCCACCTACACATAGAATAATATCATTATCACCCCCCTCTGCACCTACACATAGAATAATATCATTATCCATCCCCCTCTCCCTCCCCACCTACACATAGAATAATATCATTACCCCCTCCCCACCTACACATAGAATAATATCATTATCCTCCCCCTCCCCACCTACACATATAATAATATCATTTATCCCCTCCCCACCTACACATAGAATAATATCATTATCCCCTCCTCCCCTCCCCACCATCACATATAATAATATAATAATCCACTCCCTCCCCACCTACACATATAATAATATCATTATCCTCCCCTCCCCACCTGCACATAGAATAATTTCATTATCCTCCCCCTCCCAGCTACACATAGAATAATATAATTATCCACCCCCTCCCCACCTACACATAGAATAATATCATTATCCTCCCCCTCTCCACATACACATAGAATAATATCATTATCACCCCCTCTGCACCTACACATAGAATAATATCATTATCCATCCCCCTCTCCCTCCCCACCTACACAGAGAATAATATCATTATCCTCCCCCTCTCCACATACACATAGAATAATATAATGATCCACCCCCTCCCCACCTACACATAGAATAATATCATTATCCCCCTCCTCCCCACCTACACAGAGAATAATATCATTATCCCCCATCCTCCCCACCTACACAAAGAATAATATCATTATCACCCCCTCCCCACCTACACATCGAATAATATCATTACCCCCCTCCCGACCTACACATGGAAGAATATCATTATCCTCCCCTCCCCACCTACACATATAATAATATCATGATCCTCCCTCCTCCCCACCTACACATAGAATAATAACATTATCCCCCTCTTCCCACCTACACATCGAATAATATCATTACCCCCCTCCCCGACCTACACATGGAAGAATATCATTATCCTCCCTCCCCACCTACACATAGAATAATATCATTATCCCCCTCCTCCCCTACACATAGAATAATATCATTATCCCCCTCCTCCCATAC
>NW_024609439.1:7500-174481 GCF_018296145.1 Oncorhynchus tshawytscha
ATCCTCCTATAGAGACCATACACATCCTCCTATAGAGACCATACACATCCTCCTATAGAGACCATACACATCCTCCTATGGAGAACATACACATCCTCCTATAGAGACCTACTGCAGAGTGCATACCTTGTCCAGCCAGTGAGTTATCTGGTCTCGTGTTTATTTTAATTTTATTTCACCTTTATTTAACTAGGCAAGTCAGTTAAGAACAAATTCTTATTTACAATGACGGCCTACCTCGGACAAACCCGGACGACACTGGGCCAATTGTACTATGGGCCAATTGTACTATGGGCCTCCCAATCACGGCCGGATGTGATTCAGCCTAGATTCAAACCATTGACTGAAGTGATGCCTCTTGCACTGAAATGCAGTGCCTTAGAACGCTGCACCACTCGGGAGCCCAACAAAGTGTCACACCAACCAGCCAGTCAGTCAGCCAGTCAGCAACAACCAGCCAGTCAGCCAGCCAGCCAGTCAGCAAAGCAACCAGCCAGTCAGTCAGCCAGCCAGTCAGCAAAGCAACCAGCCAGTCAGCCAGCCAGCCAGTCAGCAAAGCAACCAGCCAGTCAGCCAGCCAGCCAGTCAGCAAAGCAACCAGCCAGTCAGCCAGCCAGCCAGTCAGCAAAGCAACCAGTCAACCAGCCAATCAGCCAAACAACCAGCCAGCCAGCCAGCCAGCCAGTCAGTCAACTAGCCAATCAGCCAAACAACCAGCCAGACAGCCAGTCACCCAGTCAGCCAGCCAGAAGGCCAGCCAGTCAGCATAGGACAGGCCTGCTCCAGTTATCTAGAGAAATGCTGACACAGCACACATGGACCAGCCCCCTCCCCCACTAGTGAGGGTGGACCTTCCTCCCTCTCCTCCTCCTCCTCCCCCTCTCCTTATATTAACCAGTAGGAGGCTGTCACTGCAGAGGAGAGGGAGAGGAAGGAGGGGGGAGAGGTAGGGGAGGAGAGAAATGAATACTGAAAATACAATGACTGAGAATAATTACAAAAAATATAATGACTGAGAATGATTCCTGAAATGAAATGTGTGTAATTACAGTCGCCTACAACTTCCAGTACTTAACACCAGGAAGCTTCTGACTGAACCACATCAGGACCAGACTATGTTATGTTCCAGATAGCAGCATTCTATAGCCTGGAATCCAAACAGAATATCGCTCTGTTTCAATCTTATTTCATTGAATCAGTGAAGTGGAACAATAGGGAAATAGTCATATTCAGTGTGGATTCCAGGCTAAACAGTCCACCTCTGAAATTAATTTGGATGTAAATGACTCCCTGGAGGCAGCAGTCAGAGGTCAGGGGTCAAGGAGGTCAACAGCTAAAACAAACAGAGAAACCCATCTCCTCTAAGGACTGACCTGGCTGTAGTCAGCTAACTGGGTAATTACAGGAGTGGTCAATGGAGGGTGTAGTAGGTCACATGCATTTCTAAATGTCTCCACCGTTAGGAGGGCCAAAAACACTGATCATAAGGAATGAAAAGGCAGAACCTAAAGAAGGCTGCTTCAACTCGGCCAAAACGTTGGGTTAGAGTCAGGGTCAGGGTTAGGGTTAGAGTCAGGGTTAATTAGGGTCAGAGTCAGGGTCAGGGTTAGGGTTAGGGTCAGGGTTAGGGTTAGAGTCAGGGTTAATTAGGGTCAGAGTCAGGGTCAGGGTTAGGGTTAGGGTCAGGGTTAGGGTTAGAGTCAGGGTTAATTAGGGTCAGAGTCAGGGTCAGGGTTAGGGTCAGGGTTAGGGTTAGTGAGGGGGTTAGGGTCAGGGTCAGGGTCAGGGTTAGGGTTAGGGTCAGGGTTAGGGTTAGAGGGTTAATTAGGGTCAGGGTCAGGGTTAAGGTCAGGGTCAGGGTCAGGGTTAGGGTTAGAGTCAGGGTTAGAGTTAGGGTCAGGGTCAGGGTTAGGGTTAGGGTCAGGGTCAGGGTTAGGGTCAGGGTCAGGGTTAGGGTTAGAGTCAGGGTTAGAGTTAGGGTCAGGGTTAGTCAGGGTTAGGGTTAAGGATCAGGGTCAGGGTTAGGGTCAGGGTCAGGGTTAGGGTTAGAGTCAGGGTTAGAGTCAGGGTCAGGGTCAGGGTCAGGGTTAGGGTCAGGGTTAGGGTTAATTAGGAGGGTTAGGGTCAGGGTTAGGGTTAGGGTCAGGGTCAGGGTTAGGGTTAGAGTCAGGGTTAGGGTCAGGGTCAGGGTCAGGGTCAGGGTCAGGGTTAGGGTCAGGGTCAGGGTTAGGGTCAGGGTCAGGGTTAGGGTTAGGGTTAGGTTCAATACATGACAGACGAATCTGATGTGCACTGGCACAGGCAACCCCTTTAGGATAAATGGTAAGACTTGTGTATAACATACTTTAAATGACTAAAAAAACTATAAAAGAAGACCAGAATCAGACATTAAAATAGGGCTTAGGTTAAGAACCAGAGATTCTAAACTAGAGGCCAAGTGCCAAGGTCAGAGCGGTGGTCTAGGAGGAAAGGTTCGGTATGAGGATCTAGGGGTTAAAATAGATATAGGGAGTCAGGGGTTCGGATTAGATATGGGGGTCTAGGGATATAAGGTTTAAGGATTTAGGAGCTATGGGTTAAGGTCAGAATTCAGGTTGGGGTTGCAATAAGGGTCAGAATTAGAGTACAGGTCAAAGGTTAAATTAAGATCAGGTATGAGGGTCTAGAGGTATATAAGGTATATAAGCCCATATGAACATTATTATAGTACCTGGTCTAAATATAAGCCCCATATGATCATTATTATAGTACCTGGTCTAAATATAAGCCCCATATGAACATTATTATAGTACCTGGTCTAAATATAAGCCCATATGAACATTATTATAGTACCTGGTCTAAATATAAGCCCATATGATCATTATTATAGTACCTGGTCTAAATATAAGCCCCATATGATCATTATTATAGTACCTGGTCTAAATATAAGCCCATATGAACATTATTATAGTACCTGGTCTAAATATAAGCCCATATGAACATTATTATAGTACCTGGTCTAAATATAAGCCCCATATGATCATTATTATAGTACCTGGTCTAAATATAAGCCCCATATGATCATTATTATAGTACCTGGTCTAAATATAAGCCCCATATGAACATTATTATAGTACCTGGTCTAAATATAAGCCCATATGATCATTATTATAGTACCTGGTCTAAATATAAGCCCCATATGATCATTATTATAGTACCTGGTCTAAATATAAGCCCCATATGATCATTATTATAGTACCTGGTCTAAATATAAGCCCCATATGATCATTATTATAGTACCTGGTCTAAATATAAGCCCCATATGATCATTATTATAGTACCTGGTCTAAATATAAGCCCCATATGATCATTATTATAGTACCTGGTCTAAATATAAGCCCCATATGATCATTATTATAGTACCTGGTCTAAAATAAGTACTATAATGATCATTATTATAGTACCTGGTCTAAATGAAGTCTAAATGAAGTTTATTATAGTGTCTCCTTCTAATCCCACTCAGAAATCATTAGGTGATAGTGTGAGAAACGTGGAGTGCCAATAGAGGACTAGAGGGCGGTGACAGTGTGACAGCACTTTGACCTCTGATTATCTACCTCTCTCCACTCAACAGGACACTAACAAAGATGATCAAGTGATCAAGTGATGATCCACTACCCTCACCACTCAGTCCCCTCCTGTCCCCTCCCTGTCCCCTCCCTGTCTGACCTGTTCCTCCCTGGCCCCTCCCTGTCCTTTTCTCTGACCCCTGTTCCTCCCTGTCTGACCCCTGTTCCTCCCTGTCCTTTCCCTGTCTGACCCCTGTTCCTCCCTGTCTGACCCCTGTTCCTCCCTGTCTGACCCCTGTCCCCTCCCTGTCCTTTCCCTGTCTGACCCCTATTCCTCCCTGTCTGACCCCTGTCCCCCCCCCTGTCCTTTCATCTCTGACCCCTGTTCCTCCCTGTCTGACCCCTGTCTGACCCCTGTTCCTCCCTGTCTGACCCCTGTTCCTCCCTGTAAGCCCCATATGATCATTATTATAGTACCCCCTGTCCCCTATGATCCCTGTCTGACCCCTGTCTGACCCCTGTTCCTCCCTGTCTGACCCCTGTCTGACCCCTGTCCCCCTCCCTGTCCTTTCCCTGTCTGACCCCTGTTCCTCCCTGTCCTTTCCCTGTCTGACCCCTGTTCCTCCCTGTCTGACCCCTTCTGACCCCTGTTCCTCCCCCTGTCTGTCCCCTCCCTGTCTGACCCCTGTTCCTCCATGTCCTTTCCCTGTCTGACCCCTGTTCCTCCCTGTCCTTTCCCTGTCTGACCCCTGTTCCATCCCTGTCTGACCCCTGTTCCTCCCTGTCCTTTCCCTGTCTGACCCCTGTTCCTCCCTGTCTGACCCCTGTTCCTCCCTGTCTGACCCCTGTCCCTCCCTGTCCTTTCCCTGTCTGACCCCTGTCCCCTCCCTGTCCTTTCCCTGTCTGACCCCTGTTCCTCCCTGTCTGACCTCTGTTCCTCCCTGTCTGACCCCTGTCCCCTCCATGTCCTTTCCGTCTGACCCCTGTTCCTGTTCCTCCCTGTTCCATCCCTGTGCCTCCCTGTTCCATCCCTGTATGTAAACCACATTAATGTCCCTCCCATGTCCCACACCTTAAACTCCCAGGCAGGAGTACCAGTCAGAGTCTGTCCTCTGTCCTCTGTCCTCTGGCCTATAGACCTTGTCCTGTAGACAGTACCAGAGTCTGTCCTCTGTCCTCTGGCCTATAGACCTTGTCCTGTAGACAGTACCAGAGTCTGTCCTCTGTCCTCTGGCCTATAGACCTTGTCCTGTAGACAGTACCAGAGTATGTCCTCTGTCTGTCCCTGGCCTATAGACTTGTCCTGTAGACAGTACCAGAGTCTGTCCTCTGTCCTCTGGCCTATAGACCTTGTCCTGTAGACAGTACCAGAGTCTGTCCTCTGTCCCTGGCCTATAGACCTTGTCCTGTAGACAGTACCAGAGTCTGTCCTCTGTCCTCTGGCCTATAGACCTTGTCCTGTAGACAGTACCAGAGTCTGTCCTCTGTCCTCTCTGGCCTATAGACCTTGTCCTGTAGACAGTACCAGAGTATGTCCTCTGTCCCTGGCCTATAGACCTTGTCCTGTAGACAGTACCAGAGTCTGTCCTCTGTCCTCTGGCCTATAGACCTTGTCCTGTAGACAGTACCAGAGTCTGTCCTCTGTCCTCTGGCCTATAGACCTTGTCCTGTAGTCCAGTACCAGAGTCTGTCCTCTGTCCTCTGGCCTATAGACCTTGTCCTGTAGACAGTACCAGAGTCTGTCCTCTGTCCTCTGGCCTATAGACCTTGTCCTGTAGACAGTACCAGAGTCTGTCCTCTGTCCTCTGGCCTATAGACCTTGTCCTGTAGACAGTACCAGAGTCTGTCCTCTGTCACCTGGCCTATAGACCTTGTCCTGTAGACAGTACCAGAGTCTGTCCTCTGTCCTCTGGCCTATAGACCTTGTCCTGTAGACAGTACCAGAGTCTGTCCTCTGTCACCTGGCCTATAGACCTTGTCCTGTAGACAGTACCAGAGTCTGTCCTCTGTCCTCTGGCCTATAGACCTTGTCCTGTAGACAGTACCAGAGTCCTCTGTCCTCTGTCCTATACACCTTAAACTCCCAGGCCTCTGTACCAGTAGACATTGTCTGTACCAGAGTCTGTCCTCTGTCCTCTGGCCTATAGACCTTGTCCTGTAGACAGTACCAGAGTCTGTCCTCTCCTCTGGCCTATAGACCTTGTCCTGTAGACAGTACCAGAGTCTGTCCTCTGTCCTCTGGCCTATAGACCTTGTCCTGTAGACAGTACCAGAGTCTGTCCTCTGTCCTCTGGCCTATAGACCTTGTCCTAGACAGGCCTGGCCTATAGACCTTGTCCTGTAGACAGTACCAGAGTCTGTCCTCTGTCACTCTGGCCTATAGACCTTGTCCTGTAGACAGTACCAGAGTCTGTCCTCTGTCCTCTGGCCTATAGACCTTGTCCTGTAGACAGTACCAGAGTCTGTCCTCTGTCCTCTGGCCTATAGACCTTGTCCTGTAGACAGTACCAGAGTATGTCCTCTGTCCCTCTGGCCTACAGTCCTGTAGACCTTGTCCTAGACAGTACCAGAGTCTGTCCTCTGTCCTCTGGCCTATAGACCTAGACAGTACCAGAGTCTGTCCTCTGTCACCTGGCCTATAGACCTTGTCCTGTAGACAGTACCAGAGTCTGTCCTCTGTCCTCTGGCCTATAGACCTTGTCCTGTAGACAGTACCAGAGTCTGTCCTCTGTCACCTGGCCTATAGACCTTGTCCTGTAGACAGTACCAGAGTCTGTCCTCTGTCCTCTGGCCTATAGACCTTGTCCTGTAGACAGTACCAGAGTCTGTCCCTCTGGTCTTGTCCTGTAGACTGGCCTATAGACCTTGTCCTGTAGACAGTACCAGAGTCTGTCCTCTGTCCTCTGGCCTATAGACCTTGTCCTGTAGACAGTACCAGAGTCTGTCCTCTGTCTGGCCTATAGACCTTGTCCTGGCCTATAGACCTTGTCCTGTAGACAGTACCAGAGTCTGTCCTCTGTCCTCTGGCCTATAGACCTTGTCCTGTAGACAGTACCAGAGTCTGTCCTCTGTCCTCTGGCCTATAGACCTTGTCCTAGACAGTACCAGAGTCTGTCCTCTGTCACCTGGCCTATAGACCTTGTCCTGTAGACAGTACCAGAGTCTGTCCTCTGTCCTCTGGCCTATAGACCTTGTCCTGTAGACAGTACCAGAGTCTGTCCTCTGTCCTCTGGCCTATAGACCTTGTCCTGTAGACAGTACCAGACCTTGTCCCTGGCCTATAGACATTGTCCTGTAGACAGTACCAGAGTCTGTCCTCTGTCCTCTGGCCTATAGACCTTGTCCTGTAGACAGTACCAGAGTCTGTCCTCTGTCCTCTGGCCTATAGACCTTGTCCTGTAGATTGTACCAGAGTCTGTCCTCTGTCCTCTGGCCTATAGACCTTGTCCTGTAGACAGTACCAGAGTCTGTCCCAGTCTGTCCTGTCTGGCCTATAGACCTTGTCCTGTAGACAGTACCAGAGTCTGTCCTCTGTCCTCTGGCCTATAGACCTTGTCCTGTAGACAGTACCAGAGTCTGTCCTCTGTCCTCTGGCCTATAGACCTTGTCCTGTAGACAGTACCAGAGTCTGTCCTCTGTCCTCTGGCCTATAGACCTTGTCCTGTAGACAGTACCAGAGTCTGTCCTCTGTCCTCTGGCCTATAGACCTTGTCCTGTAGACAGTACCAGAGTCTGTCCTCTGTCCTCTGGCCTATAGACCTTGTCCTGTAGACAGTACCAGAGTCTGTCCTCTGTCCTCTGGCCTATAGACCTTGTCCTGTAGACAGTACCAGAGTCTGTCCTCTGTCCTCTGGCCTATAGACCTTGTCCTGTAGACAGTACCAGAGTCTGTCCTCTGTCCTCTGGCCTATGAGTACCAGAGTCTGTCCTCTGTCCTCTGGCCTATAGACCTTGTCCTGTAGACAGTCAGTCTTTGAGCACTTCAAGCCCTTGATCACTCGATATATGCATTCACAAGTCAATCTCAAAGGCTAGTTGTCGAGTCATTGTGGGCTCCACTGTGCCCTTCGGAAGCCTCTTTATTGACTGGGCATCCTATGCCAACTCGGTGCCCCTGGTAGCAACGTCTTCCGATGAATCTGATCATGTTACCTAGCAACAACTGTCCCTATTACATCGCCCTCAAAAAATGTCAGAATAAATCAAGATATATCAAGAAATCCGGAATTAATTTTGAAGTATAATTTCGAGGTCTTAGTCACGCGATTTTACATCTAGCTAAGGAGTTTAGTGTATTTCTGAAGTTTCATCATGTACACCAAAACCGTCCATTATGAACTAGCTAGCTAAGCCTGAGCCCGTCACTTCATATGAAACCAAACAGAATCTAACCAACCAGCTAGCTAGTGCAACACTAAATGATATGCTCCTTCCATAAGCAAGCTAGCTAGTTAGCTACTGTAGTAATTTAGTTAGCTAGTTACTGTAGTAATGTAGTTAGCTAGCTACTGTAGTAATTTAGTTAGCTAGTTACTGTAGTAATGTAGTTAGCTAGTTACTGTAGTAATTTAGTTTAGCTGTAGTAATTTAGTTAGCTAGCTACTGTAGAAATGTGTTTTTATCACATTAACATGTTTTAATGATACAGCATCTGCCTGTTCTACCCAGAATCAGTACAGTTTTGAGTCAGCTGCTGCTGCCCCAACGTTACAACGTAGCGATTGGTGCTTTGGAAATATGCTGAAGTACGGACTGACTGCTGGGAACATGTCTACAACTTCATCAGAAAGCTGTCAGACTATCCTAAATAAGTTAGCTAGCTAGCTAAGGATGTTGAGCACTGCACTGTTAAACATAGGAATGTAATGTTAGCTAGCTCGCTAAGGATGTTGGGCACTGCACTGATAAATATTATGTAGCTTATCACTATTACATTCCTGTGTTTACATCCCTGTGTTAAACATCCCTGTGTCAGTGCAGTGTCCAACATCCTTAGCTAGCTAGCTAACATTACATCCCTATGTTTAACAGTGCACTGATAACTTTACATATTATGTAGCTTATCACTATTACATCCCTGTGTTTAACAGTGCAGTGCCCAACATCCTTAGCTAGCTAGCTAACATTACATCCCTATGTTTAACAGTGCAGTGCCCAACATCCTTAGCGAGCTAGCTAACATTACATCCCTGTGTTTATCAGTGCAGTGTCCAACATCCTTAGCTAGCTAGCTAACATTACATCCCTGTGTTTATCCGTGAAGCTAGCTAGCAGCAGGCAGGCTATAACCAGCTGATGTAATCAATGGTGACTAATATACTTGCAAATATTTTGTGCAGGAGTAACATTAGAGAGATGTAATTTTGTTTTCACTGTCAATGGGAGTATGTGTCTGTGTCTGCTGGAGGTCCCCCAGTACCCGTGTTTCATAGCAAGTGAGTCATGCTACAAGACAGGTCGCGGGAGACAATGCTCGCAAATGGATTTCGAATTTTGGAATATTGATAAGGGACAGTCGGGACATTGTACGCACATCGTCTCAGTGCTCATTTTGGCCAAAACACTGTCAGACTGGAGTGATCACTATCGAACACAACAGCAAGAGGCCACTCAATAAAGGGATTAGGGACCAAGTGTTGGGTTTGACATTCAGCCCTCGTCCTGTAGTATTATTAATGACCAGACCACTGGGCTGTTTAGGAAACATGTTGTAGCTCATTATGACTGTGGTGCAGTGGACAGAACAGAGAGAGACACAGCGGGTTGCTGCCACGGCTCCCTGCCCAGCCTCCCTCTGAACAGCAGTACACTGTGAAGAGAATACTAGACTAGTACACACACATCAACACACACACACACACACAGATGTACAGAATCAAAACATGCCAATATGCACGTACGCACACACCCACACACACACACACACACTCACACACCTACACACAGATAGGGAGATTTAAAACACAATTAAATGCACACACACACACTAAATGATCAACACTGAAGAGACAAGGTCAGCTAGGACCCAGCAGTATGTAGGTGATGGACATCTTTTCAGATACTGCACTAACGCTGGCCACCGAGGCAGGGGGTGATAACAGCAGCGTCTGTAAGGTAATGTAGACGCTGGCCACCGAGACAGGGGGTGAAAACAGCAGCGTCTGTAAGGTAATGTAGACGCTGGCCACCGAGGCAGGGGGTGATAACAGCAGCGTCTGTAAGATAATGTAGACGCTGGCCACCGAGGCAGGGGGTGATAACAACAGCGTCTGTAAGGTAATGTAGACGCTGGCCACCGAGGCAGGGGTGATAACAACAGCGTCTGTAAGGTAATGTAGACGCTGGCCACCGAGGCAGGGGGTGATAACAGCAGCGTCTGTAAGGTAATGTAGGCGCTGGCCACCGAGGCAGGGGGTGATAACAACAGCGTCTGTAAGGTAATGTAGACGCTGGCCACCGAGGCAGGGGGTGATAACAGCAGCGTCTGTAAGGTAATGTAGGCTACCCCCTTAGTGGCGTGCTGAACAGTATAGGACGTGATATGATGACCACTACCCTGTGTTATAATCCCCCAGTAAGGACCAGCATGGAGCTGGGAGGAGGATGAAGAGGATGAGGAGGAGGCGATGAGGAGGAGAGGAGGAGCAGTGAAGTGCGGCCTTCTGGCCCGATTGATGCGATGCCTTCTGCAAGACAAGCTGCTCTGCTCTGCTCTCCCAGGAGGAGGGGAAGAAAACAGGGCAAGAGAGAGAGAGAGAGCGGGGGGGAGAGAGAGAGAGAGAGAGAGCGGGGGCTGAGAGCGGGGGAGAGAGAAATAAAGAGAGTGAGAGAATGATGGAGGGAGGGAGGGAGGGAGGGAGGGAGGGAGGGAGGGAGGGAGGGAGGGAGGGAGGGAGGGGGAGGGAGGGAGGGATAGAGAGAGAGAGAGGGAGAGAGTGGGAGAAAAAAGGAGAGAGAGAGGAGAAGATAGAGGGAGAGAGAGAGAGAGCAGGAGACAGGGGAGAGAGGGAGAGAGGGAGAGAGAGAGAGAGAGGGAGAGAGAGAGTGGGAGACAGGTGAGAGAGGGAAGAGAGAGAGAGGGAGGGAGGGAGGGAGGGAGGGAGGGAGGGAGGGAGGGAGGGAGGGAGGGAGGGAGGGAGGGAGGGAGGGGAGGGAGGGAGGGAGGGAGGGAGGGAGGGAGGGAGGGAGGGAGGGAGGGAGGGAGGGAGGGAGAGAAAAAAAGGAGAGAGAGTGGGAGAAGGATAGAGAGAGAGGCGAGAGAGCAGGAGACAAGTGAGAGAGGGAAGAGAGAGAGAGAGAGGCGAGAGAGTGGGAGACAGGTGAGAGAGGGGAGAGAGAGAGAGAGGGAGAGAGAGTGGGAGACAGGTGAGAGAGGGAAGAGAGAGAGAGGGAGAGGAGGGAGGGAGGGAGGGAGGGAGGGAGGGAGGGAGGGAGGGAGGGAGGGAGGGAGGGAGGGAGGGAGGGAGGGAGGGGGAGGGAGGGAGGGAGGGAGGGAGGGAGGGAGGGAGGGGAGGGGGGAGAGAGAGGGAGAGAGAGAGAGAGAGAGTGGGAGATAGGTGAGAGAGGGAAGAGAGAGAGAGAGAGAGAGAGAGAGAGGGAGACAGGTGAGAGAGGGAAGAGAGAGAGAGAGAGTGGGAGACAAGTGAGAGAGGGGAGAGAGAGAGAGAGAGAGAGAGAGAGAGAGAGAGAGTGGGAGACAGGTGAGAGAGGGAGAGAGAGAGAGAGAGAGAGAGAGGGAGAGAGTGGGAGACAGGTGGGAGACAGGTGAGAGAGAGGGAAGAGAGAGAGAGAGGAGAGAGAGAGGGAGACAGGTGAGAGAGGGAGAGAGAGAGAGAGAGAGAGAGAGAGAGAGAGAGAGGGAGACAGGTGAGAGAGGGAGAGAGAGAGAGAGAGAGAGAGAGAGAGAGAGAGAGTGGGAGAGGAGAGAGAGGGAGAGGTGAGAGAGAGGGAAGAGAGAGAGAGAGAGAGAGAGAGAGAGTGGGAGACAGGTGAGAGAGGGGAGAGAGAGAGGAGAGAGGAGAGAGAGAGGAGAGAGAGAGAGTGGGAGACAGGTGAGAGAGGGAAGAGAGAGAGAGAGAGAGAGAGAGAGATAGGTGAGAGAGGGAGAGAGAGGGAAGAGAGAGAGAGTGGGAGACAGGTGAGAGAGGGAAGAGAGAGAGAGAGAGGGAGAGAGAGAGAGTGGGAGGAGAGAGAGTGGAAGAGACAGGAGAGGGAAGGAGAAGGAGAGTGGGAGAGAGGGAAGAGAGAGAGAGTGGGAGACAGGTGAGAGAGGGGGAGAGAGAGAGAGAGTGGGAGATAGGTGAGAGAGAAGGAAGAGAGAGAGAGAGAGAGAGAGAGAGGGAGAGAGAGAGAGAGAGAGAGAGAGAGACAGAGAGAGAGAGAGAGAGAGAGAGAGAGAGAGAGAGAGAGAGAGGGCTGAGAGAGAGATAGGAGAGAGAAGAAAGAGAGAGAGTGGGAGAGAATGATGGAGGGGAGAGGAGGGAGGGAGAGGAGGAGGGAGGGAGGAGAGGAGGGAGGGAGGGAGGGAGGGAGGGAGGGAGGGAGGGAGGGAGGGAGGGAGGGAGGGAGGGAGGGAGGGAGGGAGGGAGGGAGGGAGGGGAGGGAGGGAGGGAGGGAGGGAGGGAGGGAGGGGGAGAGAGAGAAAAAGGAGAGAGAGTGGGAGAAGGATAGAGAGAGAGGCGAGAGAGCAGGAGACAAGTGAGAGAGGGAAGAGAGAGAGAGAGAGAGAGGCGAGAGAGTGGGAGACAGGTGAGAGAGGGGAGAGAGAGAGAGAGGGAGAGAGAGTGGGAGACAGGTGAGAGAGGGAAGAGAGAGAGAGAGAGAGGGAGGGAGGGAGGGAGGGAGGGAGGGAGGGAGGGAGGGAGGGAGGGAGGGAGGGAGGGAGGGAGGGAGGGAGGGAGGGAGGGAGGGAGGGAGGGAGGGAGGGAGGGAGGGAGGGAGAGGGAGAGAGAGAGAGAGAGAGAGAGAGAGAGAGAGAGAGAGAGAGTGGGAGATAGGTGAGAGAGGGAAGAGAGAGAGAGTGGGAGATAGGTGAGAGAGGGAAAGAGAGAGAGAGAGTGGGAGATAGGTGAGAGAGGGAAGAGAGAGAGAGAGAGAGATAGGCGAGAGAGAGAGAGAGAGAGAGAGAGAGAGTGGGAGACAGGTGAGAGAGGGAAGAGAGAGAGAGAGAGAGAGGAGACAGGTGAGAGGGAGACAGGAGAGAGAGAGAGAGAGAGAGAGAGAGAGAGAGTGGGAGACAGGTGAGAGAGGGAAGAGAGAGAGAAGAGGGAGACAGGTGAGAGAGAGGGAGAGAGAGAGAGAGAGAGAGAGAGAGGGAGACAGGTGAGAGGGAAGAGAGAGAGAGAGAGAGAGAGAGAGAGAGAGAGAGGAGAGAGAGCGGGAAGAGAGAGAGAGTGGGAGACAGGTGAGAGAGGGAAGAGAAAGAGAGAGAGTGGGAGATAGGTGAGAGAGGGAAGAGAGAGAGAGAGGAGATAGGTGAGAGAGAGAGAGAGAGAGAGAGAGAGAGAGAGAGAGAGAGAGTGGGAGACAGGTGAGAGAGGGAGAGAGAGAGAGAGAGTGGGAGAGAGGGTGAGAGAGGGAAAAGAGAGAGAGAGAGAGAGGGAGAGAGCTGTAAGAGAGTGGGAGACAGGTGAGAGAAGGAAGAGAGAGAGAGAGAGAGAGAGAGAGTGGGAGATAGGTGAGAGAGGGAAGAGAGAGAGAGAGAGAGAGAGAGGTGAGAGAGTGGGAGACAGGGAGAGAGGGAAGAGAGAGAGAGAGAGAGAGAGCGGGAGAGAGAGAGAGAGAGAGGTGGGAGACAGGTGAGAGAGGGAAGAGAGAGAGAGAGAGTGGGAGTGGAGAGAGAGGGAAAAGAGAGAGAGAGAGAGGGAGAGAGCGGTAAGAGAGTGGGAGACAGGTGAGAGAAGGAAAAGAGAGAGAGAGAGAGAGAGAGTGGGAGATAGGTGAGAGAGGGAAGAGAGAGAGAGAGAGAGAGAGGGAGAGAGTGGGAGACAGGTGAGAGAGAGAGGAGAGAGAGAGAGAGAGAGAGAGAGAGAGCGAGAGAGCGGGAAGAGAGAGAGAGAGAGAGTGGGAGACAGGTGAGAGAGGGAAGAGAGAGAGAGAGTGGGAGATAGGTGAGAGAGAGGGAGAGAGAGAGAGTGGGAGATAGGTGAGAGAGGGAGAGAGAGAGAGAGAGAGAGAGAGAGAGAGAGAGAGAGAGAGAGAGAGAGAGAGAGAGCGGGGGCTGAGGGAGGGGGAGAGAGAAATAAAGAGAGAGTGAGAGAATGATGGAGGGAGGGAGGGAGGGAGGGAGGGAGGGAGGGAGGGAGGGAGGGGAGAGGGAGGGAGGGAGGGAGGGAGGGAGGGAGGGAGGGAGGGAGGAGGTGGGAGGGGAGGAGAGGGAGAGAGGGAGAGAGAGAGAGGGAGAAAGGAGAGAGAGAGAGGGGAGAGAGGGAGAGAGAGAGAGGAGAGAGAGAGTAGGTGGAGACAGGTGAGAGAGAGAGAGAGAGAGAGAGAGAGAGAGAGAGAGAGTGGGAGACAGGTGAGAGAGAGAGAGAGAGAGAGAGAGAGAGAGGGAGAGGGAGGGAGGGAGGGAGGGAGGGGAGGGAGGGAGGGGAGGGAGGGAGGGAGGGAGGGAGAGGGAGGGAGGGAGGGAGGGAGGGAGGGAGGGAGGGAGGGAGGGAGGGAGAGGGGAGAGGAGAGGAGAGGAGAGAGGGAGACAGGTGAGAGAGGGAGAGAGAGAGAGAGGAGAGGGAGGAGGGAAGGGGAGAGAGAGAGAGAGAGGAGAGGGAGAGGAGAGGAGAGAGAGGAGGGAGAGAGAGAGGAGACAGGTGAGGAGAGAGGAGAGAGAGAGAGAGGGAGAGAGAGAGAGAGACAGGTGAGAGAGGGAAGAGAGAGAGAGAGAGAGAGAGGGAAGAGAGGTGAGAGAGGGGAGAGAGAGAGAGAGAGAGAGAGAGAGAGAGAGAGAGTGGGAGACAGGTGAGAGAGGGAGAGAGAGAGAGAGAGAGAGAGTGGGAGATAGGTGAGAGAGGGGAGAGAGAGAGAGAGAGAGGGAGGGAGGGAGGGAGGGAGGGAGGGAGAGGGAGGGAGGGAGGGAGGGAGGGAGGGAGGGAGGGAGGGAGGGAGGGAGGGAGGGAGGGAGGGAGGGAGGGAGGGAGGGAGGGAGGGGAGAGAGAGAGAGAGGGAGAGAGAGAGAGAGGCGAGAGAGTGGGAGACAGGTGAGAGAGGGAGAGAGAGAGAGAGAGAGTGGGAGAGAGAGAGAGAGAGAGTGGGAGAGAGGGAGAGAGAGAGAGAGGGAGGAGGGGGAGGGAGGGAGGGAGGGAGGGAGGAGGGGAGGGAGGGAGGGAGGGAGGGAGGGAGAGGGAGAGAGAGAGAGAGAGAGAGAGTGGGAGAGAGAGAGAGAGAGAGAGGAGAGAGAGAGAGAGAGAGTGGGAGAGGTGAGAGAGGGAAGAGAGAGAGGGAGAGGTGAGAGAGAGAGAGAGAGAGAGTGGGAGACAGGTGAGAGAGGGAGAGAGAGAGGAGACAGGGAGACAGGGAGAGAGAGAGAGAGAGAGAGAGAGAGAGTGGGAGACAGGTGAGAGGGAAGAGAGAGAGAGAGAGAGTGGGAGACAGGTGAGAGAGGGAAGAGAGAGAGAGAGAGTGGGAGACAGGTGAGAGGGGGAGAGAGAGAGAGAGAGAGAGAGAGAGGAGAGAGAGAGAGTGGGAGAGAGGTGAGAGGGAGAGAGAGAGAGAGAGAGAGAGAGAGAGAGAGAGAGAGAGTGGGAGACAGGTGAGAGAGGGAAGAGAGAGAGAGAGTGGGAGACAGGTGAGAGAGGGAGAGAGAGAGATAGGGAGACAGGTGAGAGAGGGGAGAGAGAGAGAGAGAGAGGGAGAGGGAGAGAGGTGAGAGAGGGAAGAGAGAGAGAGAGAGAGAGAGAGAGAGAGAGAGAGAGGGAGAGAGAGAGAGAGTGGGAGACAGGTGAGAGAGGGAAGAGAGAAAGAGAGAGAGTGGGAGATAGGTGAGAGAGGGGAGAGAGAGAGAGAGAGATAGAGAGAGAGAGAGAGAGAGAGAGAGAGGGGAGAGAGAGTGGGAGACAGGTGAGAGAGGGAAGAGAGAGAGAGAGGTGAGAGAGTGGGAGACAGGTGAGAGAGGGAGGAGAGAGAGAGAGAGAGAGAGAGCGAGAGAGCGGGAAGAGAGAGAGAGAGAGAGTGGGAGACAGGTGAGAGAGGGAAGAGAGAGAGAGAGAGTGGGAGTGGGTGAGAGAGGGAAAAAGAGAGAGAGAGAGAGAGACACCACATACACTAGTGCAGCTTAAGGAGGGGGACGTGAGAATCATGCTAATGTTGTTTTAATTACAGGTGGATAAACAACATGATGTACCTGACATTTGATTGGGTTTGATCACAGGTATGCTGGGAGTAATAAGGACATCTGTTGTTCAGGCATATCAATATAAATAATTCCCAAATTAAAAAGCTTTCCATAGGTGATAATAAACACATTCCCGTGACACCAGATCCAGAACTCCTTTGCTAATTGAGTGGGGCAAAGTGTAGTTGCTAGGTAAACTATGTGGATTGTGGAGGAATATGACACAGGCTACATCCATAGGGTTGAAGGTACCTGATGCAGTGATAAACGACCTTTCCCGGGGCATAGGAGACGATCATGATGCTGCACCTGCAATGGTTCTCATTTCTGACAGGAACCACAGCTCAGATAACTGCGTATTGAAAGCATTGCGAATTCCCCCTCGTGTCGCACAGACATCTGTCCGCATAAGCAGTATGTAGCCTTCAGAAGGTGGGTGACAGGCATCATTTTACCCCTGATATGAAATGACAGCGTTTAGCCCCAATTTACATGCCCCCCCCTCCCACCCACCCCTCCCTCCTCGCCCAATAATAACCCCATATATTGTGACGCTGCTGAACTGAGGATATAAATATTATTATAACCAGTGGGCTGGGATAAGGGCAATGCGCCTACACGCTCTGCGGTATTCCAAATGGCCATTACGCAAAAGGAGACCACCGGCAACGTGAAATAAATGCATCCTATGCATTATCCCTGTTGGCTATATCAATTCGTTGCGGTGAATCTGTATGACAATAATCCCTATATGATTATGAATATTATTTGCTTGGTCCTGTTACCTATTCCGTCCCATTGGAATGGGACCAAGCGCTGCTCAAGCAGATATGCTAGGCTACGTTTCCTGCAAACTCTCACTCACTCTCACATGCATAACAGGGTATGGAAAAGGAGGCAGTGAACCGGTTTCCCGTTTTGCTTACCTGCCCACCGTTTGGTTGGCGAGCTGTCGCATTCGATTGAATTGCTTCTTCATCTTGTATGTTCTGCGTTAACACCTATGGGGAAAAATACTCCGCATTTCTCTCAAGATAACGGCCCATACTCCGCAGCGGCACAAGATCAAATCCACCCTCTCATACTTTCTTTCCCTCATCGCAATTGTTAAAACATTGAAAATGCGCTGAATTACATATTTTCACTGCATTTTCCCGTATCCATTCGCCCTATACACCCAGTGCAGAGATGCTGGATCAATTCGCCGCTATGGGCAGCAGAGAGTGACAGTCTCATGACACGCTGCGCGGAAAAGCACTGTGGGAAGTGTAGTAAATCGTGAACTGTTCCAACTCATCTCACTCAGCATCAATTATTATGGATGACCAAGGGAATAAATAATGTTTCCAATTGAATTATCAATAAATGACATGCTTACAGTTATGTTGTAGATAGGACATGGGTCGGTAGGTTATGATAAATGTCATAGGGCCAACTTTTCCAATGTTTAGCCTACATCAATGGGGGCCAACATGGAACAGTAAAGGCCTGACAACAAGTGTCCTATTGACATGGCTGTTTGTGTCCAACTTGGACTATTGTAATGTAACATTCTTTTTGCCAGGCACGACAAGAAACTCAGAGGGGTTCCCAAGGGGCACAGAGGTCTAAGGCACTCCATCTCAGTGCTAGAGGCGTAACTACAGACGCTCTGATTTGAATCCAGGCTGAATCACAACCAGCTGTGGGGCACAATTGGCCAGGCGTCGCCCGGGTTTGGCTGGTGTAGGCCATCATTGTAAATATGAATGTGTTCTTAACCTAGTTAAATAAAGGTTAAATAAAGGTTATATTTAAAATGTAAAAATAGAACTGAATCAGTATGTTACCCAGATTACACCACCATCATGTGGTTTCTATGTCAGTACACCACCATCATGTGGTTTCTATGTCAGTACACCACCATCATGTGGTTTCTATGTCAGTACACCACCGTCATGTGGTTTCTGTGTGTCAGTACACCACCATCATGTGGTTTCTATGTCAGTACACCACCATCATGTGGTTTCTATGTGTCAGTACACCACCATCATGTGGTTTCTATGTCAGTACACCTCCATCATGTGGTTTCTATGTCAGTACACCCCCATCATGTGGTTTCTATGTCAGTACACCTCCATCATGTGGTTTCTATGTGTCAGTACACCACCATTATGTGGTTTCTATGTCAGTACACCACCATTATGTGGTTTCTATGTCAGTACACCACCATTATGTGGTTTCTATGTCAGTACACCTCCATCATGTGGTTTCTATGTCAGTACACCACCATCATGTGGTTTCTATGTGTCAGTACACCCCCATTATGTGGTTTCTATGTGTCAGTACACCACCATCATGTGGTTTCTATGTCAGTACACCACCATCATGTGGTTTCTATGTGTCAGTACACCTCCATCATGTGATTTCTATGTGTCAGTACACCTCCATCATGTGGTTTCTATGTCAGTACACCTCCATCATGTGGTTTCTATGTCAGTACACCACCATCATGTGGTTTCTATGTCAGTA
This sequence comes from Oncorhynchus tshawytscha, assembly GCF_018296145.1. NCBI lineage: Eukaryota > Metazoa > Chordata > Actinopteri > Salmoniformes > Salmonidae > Oncorhynchus > Oncorhynchus tshawytscha. Next base: position 25,885 of record NW_024609439.1, read on the forward strand.
CACCTCCATCATGTGGTTTCTATGTCAGTACACCCCATCATGTGGTTTCTATGTCAGTACACCTCCATCATGTGGTTTCTATGTGTCAGTACCATCATGTGGTTTCTATGTGTCAGTACACCTCCATCATGTGGTTTCTATGTCAGTACACACCATCATGTGGTTTCTATGTCAGTACACCACCATCATGTGGTTTCTATGTCAGTACACCTCCATCATGTGGTTTCTATGTCAGTACACCTCCATCATGTGGTTTCTATGTCAGTACACCACCATCATGTGGTTTCTATGTCAGTACACCTCCATCATGTGGTTTCTATGTCAGTACACCACCATCATGTGGTTTCTATGTCAGTACACCACCATCATGTGGTTTCTATGTCAGTACACCTCCATCATGTGGTTTCTATGTCAGTACACCTCCATCATGTGGTTTCTATGTCAGTACACCTCCATCATGTGGTTTCTATGTGTCAGTACACCTCCATCATGTGGTTTCTATGTCAGTACACCTCCATCATGTGGTTTCAGTACACCACCATCATGTGGTTTCTATGTGTCAGTACACCTCCATCATGTGGTTTCTATGTGTCAGTACACCACCATCATGTGGTTTCCAGTCCATCATGTGGTTTCTATGTCAGTACACCACCATCATGTGGTTTCTATGTCAGTACACCTCCATCATGTGGTTTCTACACCACCATCATGTGGTTTCTATGTCAGTACACCACCATCATGTGGTTTCTATGTCAGTACACCTCCATCATGTGGTTTCTATGTCAGTACACCTCCATCATGTGGTTTCTATGTGTCAGTACACCCCCATCATGTGGTTTCTATGTCAGTACACCACCATCATGTGGTTTCTATGTCAGTACACCTCCATCATGTGGTTTCTATGTCAGTACACCTCCATCATGTGGTTTCTATGTGTCATGTGTCAGTACACCTCCATCATGTGGTTTCTCCATCATGTGGTTTCTATGTCAGTACACCACCATCATGTGGTTTCTATGTCAGTACACCACCATCATGTGGTTTCTATGTCAGTACACCTCCATCATGTGGTTTCTATGTCAGTACACCTCCATCATGTGGTTTCTATGTCAGTACACCCATCCACCTCCATCATGTGGTTTCTATGTCAGTACACCTCCATCATGTGGTTTCTATGTCAGTACACCACCATCATGTGGTTTCTATGTCAGTACACCTCCATCATGTGGTTTCTATGTCAGTACACCTCCATCATGTGGTTTCTATGTCAGTACACCTCCATCATGTGGTTTCTATGTCAGTACACCACCATCATGTGGTTTCTATGTCAGTACACCTCCATCATGTGGTTTCTATGTGTCAGTACACCTCCATCATGTGGTTTCTATGTCAGTACACCTCCATCATGTGGTTTCTATGTCAGTACACCTCCATCATGTGGTTTCTATGTCAGTACACCTCCATCATGTGGTTTCTATGTCAGTACACCTCCATCATGTGGTTTCTATGTCAGTACACCACCATCAGTACACCTCCATCATGTGGTTTCTATGTCAGTACACCTCCATCATGTGGTTTCTATGTCAGTACACCTCCATCATGTGGTTTCATCATGTGGTTTCAGTACACCTCCATCATGTGGTTTCATCATGTGGTTTCAGTACACCTCCATCATGTGGTTTCTATGTCAGTACACCTCCATCATGTGGTTTCTATGTCAGTACACCTCCATCATGTGGTTTCTATGTCAGTACACCTCCATCATGTGGTTTCTATGTCAGTACACCACCATCATCTCCATCATGTGGTTTCTATGTGTCAGTACACCACCATCATGTGGTTTCTATGTCAGTACACCTCCATCATGTGGTTTCTATGTCAGTACACCTCCATCATGTGGTTTCATCATGTGGTTTCTATGTCAGTACACCTCCATCATGTGGTTTCTATGTGTCAGTACACCACCATCATGTGGTTTCTATGTCAGTACACCTCCATCATGTGGTTTCTATGGTCAGTTCATCATGTGGTTTCTATGTCAGTACACCTCCATCATGTGGTTTCTATGTCAGTACACCTCCATCATGTGGTTTCTATGTCAGTACATCCATCATGTGGTTTCTCCATCATGTGTCAGTACACCTCCATCATGTGGTTTCTATGTCAGTACACCTCCATCATGTGGTTTCTATGTCAGTACACCTCCATCATGTGGTTTCTATGTCAGTACACCTCCATCATGTGGTTTCTATGTGTCAGTACACCACCATCATGTGGTTTCTATGTGTCAGTACACCACCATCATGTGGTTTCTATGTCAGTACACCACCATCATGTGGTTTCTATGTGTCGGTACACCCCCATCATGTGGTTTCTATGTCAGTACACCACCATCATGTGGTTTCTATGTGTCAGTACACCTCCATCATGTGGTTTCTATGTCAGTACACCTCCATCATGTGGTTTCTATGTCAGTACACCACCATCATGTGGTTTCTATGTCAGTACACCACCATCATGTGGTTTCTATCCATCATGTGGTTTCTATGTCAGTACACCACCATCATGTGGTTTCTATGTCAGTACACCTCCATCATGTGGTTTCTATGTCAGTACACCACCCATCATGTGGTTTCTATGTCAGTACACCACCATCATGTGGTTTCTATGTCAGTACACCTCCATCATGTGGTTTCTATGTCAGTACACCTCCATCATGTGGTTTCTGGTTTCTATGTGGTTTCAGTCACACCTCCATCATGTGGTTTCTATGTGTCAGTACACCTCCATCATGTGGTTTCTATGTCAGTACACCTCCATCATGTGGTTTCTATGTCAGTACACCACCATCATGTGGTTTCTATGTGTCAGTACACCTCCATCATGTGGTTTCTATGTGTCAGTACACCCTCCATCATGTGGTTTCTATGTCAGTACACCTCCATCATGTGGTTTCTATGTCAGTACACCACCATCATGTGGTTTCTATGTCAGTACACCCACCATCATGTGGTTTCTATGTCAGTACACCACCATCATGTGTTTCTATATGTCAGTACACCTCCATCATGTGGTTTCTATGTGTCAGTACACCTCCATCATGTGGTTTCTATGTGTCAGTACACCTCCATCATGTGGTTTCTATGTCAGTACACCTCCATCATGTGGTTTCTATGTCAGTACACCTCCATCATGTGGTTTCTATGTGTCAGTACACCACCATCATGTGGTTTCTATGTCAGTACACCTCCATCATGTGGTTTCTATGTCAGTACACCACCATCATGTGGTTTCTATGTGTCAGTACACCTCCATCATGTGGTTTCTATGTCAGTACACCTCCATCATGTGGTTTCTATGTCAGTACACCTCCATCATGTGGTTTCTATGTCAGTACACCTCCATCATGTGGTTTCTATGTGTCAGTACACCACCATCATGTGGTTTCTATGTGTCAGTACACCTCCATCATGTGGTTTCTATGTCAGTTCCATCATGTGGTTTCTATGTCAGTACACCTCCATCATGTGGTTTCTATGTCAGTACACCTCCATCATGTGGTTTCTATGTGTCAGTACACCACCATCATGTGGTTTCTATGTCAGTACACCTCCATCATGTGGTTTCTATGTCAGTACACCTCCATCATGTGGTTTCTATGTGTCAGTACACCACCATCATGTGGTTTCTATGTCAGTACACCTCCATCATGTGGTTTCTATGTCAGTACACCTCCATCATGTGGTTTCTATGTGTCAGTACACCCCCATCATGTGGTTTCTATGTCAGTACACCTCCATCATGTGGTTTCTATGTCAGTACCCCATCATGTGGTTTCCATCATGTGGTTTCTATGTCAGTACACCTCCATCATGTGGTAGTACACCACCAAAATCATGTGGTTTCTATGTCAGTACACCTCCATCATGTGGTTTCTATGTGTGTCAGTACACCCCCATCATGTGGTTTCTATGTCAGTACACCTCCATCATGTGGTTTCTATGTGTCAGTACACCTCCATCATGTGGTTTCTATGTCAGTACACCTCCATCATGTGGTTTCTATGTGTCAGTACACCTCCATCATGTGGTTTCTATGTGTCAGTACACCTCCATCATGTGGTTTCTATGTGTCAGTACACCTCCATCATGTGGTTTCTATGTGTCAGTACACCTCCATCATGTGGTTTCTATGTCAGTACACCTCCATCAGTCACACCTCCATCATGTGGTTTCTATGTGTCAGTACACCTCCATCATGTGGTTTCTATGTGTCAGTACACCTCCATCATGTGGTTTCTATGTGTCAGTACACCTCCATCATGTGGTTTCTATGTGTCAGTACACCCCCATCATGTGGTTTCTATGTCAGTACACCTCCATCATGTGGTTTCTATGTGTCAGTACACCACCATCATGTGGTTTCTATGTGTCAGTACACCTCCATCATGTGGTTTTATGTGTCAGTACACCCCCATCATGTGGTTTCTATGTCAGTACACCACCATCATGTGGTTTCTATGTCAGTACACCTCCATCATGTGGTTTCTATGTCAGTACACCTCCATCATGTGGTTTCTATGTCAGTACACTCCATCATGTGGTTTCTATGTGTCAGTACACCTCCATCATGTGGTTTCTATGTGTCAGTACACCTCCATCATGTGGTTTCTATGTCAGTACACCACCATCATGTGGTTTCTATGTGTCAGTACACCTCCATCATGTGGTTTCTATGTCAGTACACCTCCATCATCATGTGGTTCCTATGTGGTTTCATGTGTCAGTACACCTCCATCATGTGGTTTCTATGTCAGTACACCTCCATCATGTGGTTTCTATGTCAGTACACCACCATCATGTGGTTTCTATGTGTCAGTACACCTCCATCATGTGGTTTCTATGTGTTAGTACACCCCATCATGTGATTTCTATGTCAGTACACCTCCATCATGTGGTTTCTATGTCAGTACACCACCAGCATGTGGTTTCTATGTCAGTACACCCCCATCATGTGGTTTCTATGTCAGTACACCACCATCATGTGGTTTCTATGTCAGTACACCTCCATCATGTGATTTCTATGTCAGTACACCTCCATCATGTGGTTTCTATGTGTCAGTACACCTCCATCATGTGGTTTCTATGTGTCAGTACACCTCCATCATGTGGTTTCAATGTCAGTACACCACCATCATGTGGTTTCTATGTGTCAGTACACCTCCATCATGTGGTTTCTATGTCAGTACACCACCATCATGTGGTTTCTATGTCAGTACACCACCATCATGTGGTTTCTATGTGTCAGTACACCTCCATCATGTGGTTTCTATGTCAGTACACCTCCATCATGTGGTTTCTATGTCAGTACACCTCCATCATGTGGTTTCTATGTGTCAGTACACCACCATCATGTGGTTTCTATGTGTCAGTACACCACCATCATGTGGTTTCTATGTGTCAGTACACCTCCATCATGTGGTTTCTATGTCAGTACACCTCCATCATGTGGTTTCTATGTCAGTACACCTCCATCATGTGGTTTCTATGTCAGTACACCTCCATCATGTGGTTTCTATGTCAGTACACCACCATCATGTGGTTTCTATGTCAGTACACCACCATCATGTGGTTTCTATGTCAGTACACCACCATCATGTGGTTTCTGTGTGTCAGTACACCACCATCATGTGGTTTCTATGTCAGTACACCACCATCATGTGGTTTCTATGTGTCAGTACACCACCATCATGTGGTTTCTATGTCAGTACACCTCCATCATGTGGTTTCTATGTCAGTACACCACCATCATGTGGTTTCTATGTGTCAGTACACCACCATCATGTGGTTTCTATGTCAGTACACCTCCATCATGTGGTTTCTATGTCAGTACACCACCATCATGTGGTTTCTATGTCAGTACACCTCCATCATGTGGTTTCTATGTCAGTACACCTCCATCATGTGGTTTCTATGTCAGTACACCTCCATCATGTGGTTTCTATGTCAGTACACCACCATCATGTGGTTTCTACGTCAGTACACCTCCATCATGTGGTTTCTATGTCAGTACACCTCCATCATGTGGTTTCTATGTCAGTACACCTCCATCATGTGGTTTCTATGTGTCAGTACTCCTCCATCATGTGGTTTCTATGTGTCAGTACACAACCATCATGTGGTTTCTATGTCAGTACACCTCCATCATGTGGTTTCTATGTCAGTACACCACCATCATGTGGTTTCTATGTCAGTACACCACCATCATGTGGTTTCTATGTGTCAGTACTCCTCCATCATGTGGTTTCTATGTGTCAGTACACCACCATCATGTGGTTTCTGTGTGTCAGTACACCCCCATCATGTGGTTTCTATGTCAGTACACCTCCATCATGTGGTTTCTATGTGTCAGTACACCACCATCATGTGGTTTCTATGTGTCAGTACACCACCATCATGTGGTTTCTATGTGTCAGTACACCTCCATCATGTGGTTTCTATGTCAGTACTCCTCCATCATGTGGTTTCTATGTGTTAGTACACCTCCATCATGTGGTTTCTATATGTCAGTACACCTCCATCATGTGGTTTCTATGTCAGTACACCTCCATCATGTGGTTTCTATGTCAGTACACCTCCATCATGTGGTTTCTATGTGTCAGTACACCTCCATCATGTGGTTTCTATGTGTCAGTACACCACCATCATGTGGTTTCTATGTGTCAGTACACCTCCATCATGTGGTTTCTATGTGTCAGTACACCACCATCATGTGGTTTCTATGTGTCAGTACACCTCCATCATGTGGTTTCTATGTCAGTACACCTCCATCATGTGGTTTCTATGTCAGTACACCTCCATCATGTGGTTTCTATGTCAGTACACCTCCATCATGTGGTTTCTATGTGTCAGTACACCACCATCATGTGGTTTCTATGTGTCAGTACACCACCATCATGTGGTTTCTATGTCAGTACACCTCCATCATGTGGTTTCTATGTCAGTACACCACCATCATGTGGTTTCTATGTGTCAGTACACCACCATCATGTGGTTTCTATGTGTCAGTACACCACCATCATGTGGTTTCTATGTCAGTACACCTCCATCATGTGGTTTCTATGTGTCAGTACACCACCATCATGTGGTTTCTATGTCAGTACACCTCCATCATGTGGTTTCTATGTCAGTACACCACCATCATGTGGTTTCTATGTGTCAGTACACCACCATCATGTGGTTTCTATGTGTCAGTACACCACCATCATGTGGTTTCTATGTCAGTACACCTCCATCATGTGGTTTCTATGTGTCAGTACACCACCATCATGTGGTTTCTATGTGTCAGTACACCTCCATCATGTGGTTTCTATGTGTCAGTACACCACCATCATGTGGTTTCTATGTGTCAGTACACCACCATCATGTGGTTTCTATGTCAGTACACCTCCATCATGTGGTTTCTATGTCAGTACACCTCCATCATGTGGTTTCTATGTCAGTACACTCCATCATGTGGTTTCTATGTCAGTACACCTCCATCATGTGGTTTCTATGTGTCAGTACACCTCCATCATGTGGTTTCTATGTCAGTACACCACCATCATGTGGTTTCTATGTGTCAGTACACCTCCATCATGTGGTTTCTATGTCAGTACACAGTACACCTCCATCATGTGGTTTCTATGTGTCAGTACACCTCCATCATGTGGTTTCTATGTGTCAGTACACCTCCATCATGTGGTTTCTATGTCAGTACACCTCCATCATGTGGTTTCTATGTCAGTACACCACCATCATGTGGTTTCTATGTGTCAGTACACCTCCATCATGTGGTTTCTATGTGTTAGTACACCCCCATCATGTGATTTCTATGTCAGTACACCTCCATCATGTGGTTTCTATGTCAGTACACCACCAGCATGTGGTTTCTATGTCAGTACACCCCCATCATGTGGTTTCTATGTCAGTACACCACCATCATGTGGTTTCTATGTCAGTACACCTCCATCATGTGATTTCTATGTCAGTACACCTCCATCATGTGGTTTCTATGTGTCAGTACACCTCCATCATGTGGTTTCTATGTGTCAGTACACCTCCATCATGTGGTTTCTATGTCAGTACACCACCATCATGTGGTTTCTATGTGTACACCACCAGTACACCACCATCATGTGGTTTCTATGTCAGTACACCTCCATCATGTGGTTTCTATGTCAGTACACCACCATCATGTGGTTTCTATGTGTCAGTACACCTCCATCATGTGGTTTCTATGTCAGTACACCTCCATCATGTGGTTTCTATGTCAGTACACCCCCATCATGTGGTTTCTATGTCAGTACACCTCCATGATGTGGTTTCTATGTGTCAGTACACCACCATTATGTGGTTTCTATGTCAGTACACCCCCATCATGTGGTTTCTATGTCAGTACACCTCCATCATGTGGTTTCTATGTCAGTACACCCCCATCATGTGGTTTCTATGTCAGTACACCTCCATCATGTGGTTTCTATGTGTCAGTACACCACCATTATGTGGTTTCTATGTCAGTACACCTCCATCATGTGGTTTCTATGTCAGTACACCTCCATCATGTGGTTTCTATGTGTCAGTACACCACCATCATCATGTGGTTTCTATGTCAGTACACCACCATCATGTGGTTTCTATGTGTCAGTACACCACCATCATGTGGTTTCTATGTCAGTACACCTCCATCATGTGGTTTCTATGTCAGTACACCACCATCATGTGGTTTCTATGTCAGTACACCACCATCATGTGGTTTCTATGTCAGTACACCTCCATCATGTGGTTTCTATGTCAGTACACCACCATCATGTGGTTTCTATGTCAGTACACCTCCATCATGTGGTTTCTATGTCAGTACACCTCCATCATGTGGTTTCTATGTCAGTACACCTCCATCATGTGGTTTCTATGTGTCAGTACACCTCCATCATGTGGTTTCTATGTGTCAGTACACAACCATCATGTGGTTTCTATGTCAGTACACCTCCATCATGTGGTTTCTATGTCAGTACACCACCATCATGTGGTTTCTATGTCAGTACACCACCATCATGTGGTTTCTATGTGTCAGTACACCTCCATCATGTGGTTTCTATGTGTCAGTACACCACCATCATGTGGTTTCTGTGTCAGTACACCCCCATCATGTGGTTTCTATGTCAGTACACCTCCATCATGTGGTTTCTATGTGTCAGTACACCACCATCATGTGGTTTCTATGTCAGTACACCACCATCATGTGGTTTCTATGTGTCAGTACACCTCCATCATGTGGTTTCTATGTGTCAGTACACCACCATCATGTGGTTTCTATGTCAGTACACCACCCTCATGTGGTTTCTATGTCAGTACACCTCCATCATGTGGTTTCTATGTGTCAGTACACCACCATCATGTGGTTTCTATGTGTCAGTACACCACCATCATGTGGTTTCTATGTGTCAGTACACCACCATCATGTGGTTTCTATGTGTCAGTACACCACCATCATGTGGTTTCTATGTGTCAGTACACCACCATCATGTGGTTTCTATGTCAGTACACCACCATCATGTGGTTTCTATGTCAGTACACCTCCATCATGTGGTTTCTATGTCAGTACACCTCCATCATGTGGTTTCTATGTGTCAGTACACCACCATCATGTGGTTTCTATGTGTCAGTACACCTCCATCATGTGGTTTCTATGTCAGTACACCTCCATCATGTGGTTTCTATGTCAGTACACCTCCATCATGTGGTTTCTATGTGTCAGTACACCACCATCATGTGGTTTCTATGTCAGTACACCACCATCATGTGGTTTCTATGTGTCAGTACACCACCATCATGTGGTTTCTATGTGTTAGTACACCCCATCATGTGATTTCTATGTCAGTACACCACCATCATGTGGTTTCTATGTCAGTACACCACCATCATGTGGTTTCTATGTCAGTACACCTCCATCATGTGGTTTCTATGTCAGTACACCACCATCATGTGGTTTCTATGTCAGTACACCTCCATCATGTGGTTTCTATGTCAGTACACCTCCATCATGTGGTTTCTATGTCAGTACACCTCCATCATGTGGTTTCTATGTCAGTACACCACCATCATGTGGTTTCTACGTCAGTACACCTCCATCATGTGGTTTCTATGTCAGTACACCTCCATCATGTGGTTTCTATGTCAGTACACCTCCATCATGTGGTTTCTATGTGTCAGTACACCTCCATCATGTGGTTTCTATGTGTCAGTACACAACCATCATGTGGTTTCTATGTCAGTACACCTCCATCATGTGGTTTCTATGTCAGTACACCACCATCATGTGGTTTCTATGTCAGTACACCACCATCATGTGGTTTCTATGTGTCAGTACTCCTCCATCATGTGGTTTCTATGTGTCAGTACACCACCATCATGTGGTTTCTGTGTGTCAGTACACCCCCATCATGTGGTTTCTATGTCAGTACACCTCCACAGTACACCATCATGTGGTTTCTATGTGTCAGTACACCACCATCATGTGGTTTCTATGTGTCAGTACACCACCATCATGTGGTTTCTATGTGTCAGTACACCTCCATCATGTGGTTTCTATGTCAGTACTCCTCCATCATGTGGTTTCTATGTCAGTACACCACCATCATGTGGTTTCTATGTGTCAGTACACCACCATCATGTGGTTTCTATGTGTCAGTACACCTCCATCATGTGGTTTCTATGTGTCAGTACACCACCATCATGTGGTTTCTATGTGTCAGTACACCACCATCATGTGGTTTCTATGTGTCAGTACACCACCATCATGTGGTTTCTATGTGTCAGTACACCACCATCATGTGGTTTCTATGTGTCAGTACACCACCATTATGTGGTTTCTATGTCAGTACACCTCCATCATGTGGTTTCTATGTCAGTACACCACCATCATGTGGTTTCTATGTGTCAGTACACCCCCATTATGTGGTTTCTATGTGTCAGTACACCACCATCATGTGGTTTCTATGTCAGTACACCACCATCATGTGGTTTCTATCCAGGCGTGATTGGGAGTCCCATAGGGCGGTGCACAATTGGCCCAGCGTCATCCGGGTTTGGCCCGGGGTAGGCCGTCATTGTAAGAATAAAAATTTGTTCTTAACTGACTTGCCTAGTTAAATAAAGGTTAAATGAGATCACAGGTCCCAGGCTCCAGATAAAGAGCCAGGCTGGTTAATGAGATTACAGGTAACCAGTTTCTCAAGAGGGTGTGCCTGAGTAAACTTTGGGAGGAACTTTCCACCAGTATAACCAGTGGTATCAGAGAGAGAGAGACTTTCCACCAGTATAACCAGTGGTATCAGAGAGAGAGACTTTCCACCAGTATAACCAGTGGTATCAGAGAGAGAGAGACTTTCCACCAGTATAACCAGTGGTATCAGAGAGAGAGAGACTTTCCACCAGTATAACCAGTGGTATCAGAGAGAGAGAGACTTTCCACCAGTATAACCAGTGGTATCAGAGAGAGAGAGACTTTCCACCAGTATAACCAGTGGTATCAGAGAGAGACTTTCCACCAGTATAACCAGTGGTATCAGAGAGAGACTTTCCACCAGTATAACCAGTGGTATCAGAGAGAGAGACTTTCCACCAGTATAACCAGTGGTATCTGAGAGAGAGACTTTCCACCAGTATAACCAGTGGTATCAGAGAGAGACTTTCCACCAGTATAACCAGTGGTATCAGAGAGAGAGACTTTCCACCAGTATAACCAGTGGTATCTGAGAGAGAGACTTTCCACCAGTATAACCAGTGGTATCAGAGAGAGAGAGACTTTCCACCAGTATAACCAGTGGTATCAGAGAGAGAGACTTTCCACCAGTATAACCAGTGGTATCAGAGAGAGAGACTTTCCACCAGCATTGTCACGCCCTGGTCAAAGTATTTTGTGTTTATCTTTATGTATTTGGTCAGGCCAGGGTGTGGCATGGGGTTTTTGTAATTGTGGTGTGTTTGTCTTGGGGTTTTGGTGGTGGTATTGGGATTGTAGCTTAGTGGGTTGTCTAGCAAAGTCTATGGCTGTCTGGAGTGGTTCTCAATCAGAGGCAGATGCTTATCGTTGTCTCTGATTGGGAACCATATTTAGGCAGCCATATTCTTTGAGTTTGTCGTGGGTGATTGTCCTTAGTGTCCTATGTGTACTCTCGGTTAGTTTGCACTAGATAGGCTGTTTCGGTTTCGATTACGTTTATTGTTTTGTGTAGTGTTCGTGTTTCTTTATTTGAATAAACATGAATCTCAATCGACACGCTGCAGTTTGGTCCGACTCTCCTTCATCACCACTAGAAAACCGTAACAAGTATAACCAGTGGTATCAGAGAGAGAGACTTTCCACCAGTATAACCAGTGGTATCAGAGAGAGAGACTTTCCACCAGTATAACCAGTGGTATCAGAGAGAGAGACTTGTTTTCTATGTTCAAAATGTTTCGAAAATATGTTTTATAGTTTTATGCTCATTAATTCATTGTGGATTTATGGTAGAACTTTGAGAGTTGATTTTGATATGCCACAATTTAATTTCTCACACAAGAACATTAATTAAGAGTCTGTAATAGAATGTCACTCATCCAGTCTCACAGTAAGAGTAGGTTTTATTACTCAATTATGCTAAGTCATTAACTGAAATTCATTATTACACTTCTCTACCCTCCCTCCCTCCCTCCCCCACCACCTCCCTCTCCCCCCTCCCTCCCTTCCCATCTCCCTCCTCCCTCTCACTAGGAAGAAAGAAGGGAGGGAGGATCCAGAACAGCTGAGGCGGTTGGTTGGTTGCTAACCAACCAGTTAAACAGGAACAACTAGACAAGCAGAGGAAAGAGAGGACACATGTAGGATGAAGACATGGATAAAGCACATTCCAGAAACCTTGTTCCTTACATAATAAACTAGTTAACATGTTACATTAAGTTGCTCTGTAACTCTACAGTAAGTTGCTCTGTAACACTACAGTAAGTTGCTCTGTAACACTCCATTATGTTGCTCTGTAACACTCTACAGTAAGTTGCTCTGTAACACTACAGTAAGTTGCTCTGTAACACTCTACAGTAAGTTGCTCTGTAACACTCTACAGTAAGTTGCTCTGTAACACTCCATTAAGTTGCTCTGTAACACTCTACAGTAAGTTGCTCTGTAACACTCTACAGTAAGTTGCTCTGTAACACTCTACAGTAAGTTGCTCTGTAACACTCTACAGTAAGTTGCTCTGTAACACTCTACAGTAAGTTGCTCTGTAACACTCTACAGTAAGTTGCTCTGTAACACTCTACAGTAAGTTGCTCTGTAACACTCCATTATGTTGCTCTGTAACACTCTACAGTAAGTTGCTCTGTAACACTCTACAGTAAGTTGCTCTGTAACACTCTACAGTAAGTTGCTCTGTAACACTCCATTATGTTGCTCTCATACAGTGGTAGTAAACTAGTAAACTACAAGTCATGTATTCACGTACATTCACTTAGTGACCCAACATACACACTAGAACTCTAGAAACAGAACATATATATATATACAGGTTATATGACTATGCAACACCTCTCATGTTCACCATGTAGCCTACACAACTATATAGGCCCTGTATCAGATCCTCCAATACTGTACATTCCTTGTGTAACGGATGTGAAACTTCTAGCTTAGTTAGCGGTGGTGCTGGTGTAACGGATGTGAAACAGCTAGCTAGTTAGTTCTGTAACACTCTACAGTGGTGTAACACTCCATTATGTTGTGTAACGGATGTGAAACAGCTAGCTAGTTAGTGGTGGTGCTGGTGTAACGGATGTGAAACTTCTAGCTTAGTTAGCGGTGGTGCTGGTGTAACGGATGTGAAACAGCTAGCTAGTTAGCGGTGGTGCGCGCTAAATATCGTTTCAATCGGTGACGTCACTTGCTCTGAGACCTTGAAGTAGTGGTTCCCCTTGCTCTGCAAGGGCCGCGGCTTTTGTGGAGCGATGGGTAACAATGCTTCGTGGGTGACTGCTGTTGATGTGGGCAGAGGGTCCCTGGTTCGCGCCCGGGTATTGGCGAGGGGACGGTCTAAAGTTATACTGTTACACTTGTCCATTATAAACTGTAGACATTGTTCCCTTCACAATAGAGAAAGCAGAGCTAACTCTCTCTCCCTGGTGTTGGTATAGCAGGGCCTCTATGTGGTGTCAGTGGTAAGACAACCCCTCAGTGTTCCCGTGCCCCAAGTCTCTCTTTACAGCAGTCTATCCCCGACCCCATGCTCATCTTTACCTGCAAGTCGGTCCTGCTCCTTCAACCTGCCAGGGACTCACATCAATTATTTGCCGAGGATACTGAAGGCATTTGATAGTGCACTTTCTCTCGGTGTCTTGGTGTCTCTTTCTGTCTCGGTGCCTCTCATGTGTCTCTGTGTCAGTCTCTGTTTCTGTCTCCCTTTCTCTGTTTGCATTGTCAGAATGTACCACGTGCCGGTAGGACATAAAAAATACTTTGGCACATGATGTGTTGGTTATCTAGTCCTTCTAATGAAGTAACTGTAGCCTGTACTTGTAAATGTCACTGAAGTTCTCATTAAACAGGTAAAACAACTTCCAACCAGAAACACACAACAATGGTCTCCATGAGAGGTGCTGGGATTACAACCCTCACCATTCTTTATTCAGGACTTGTTGCCAACAACATATGGGGCAGTTATATGGTGAGCATCGGTAGTTATAGACCTATGGTAATGGGGTGAATATGGAGGCATGTTCACAGGGGCCTCTTTTTCTTTTGATCTTAGGACCAATATTTCAACCATTATTAACCAAACCACCATCATAAAGTGTATAAATGTAGGAAATAAGACAATGCCTTTTCCTCTCAGTCCATAAACTATCACTTTATTTGCAGACACTGACTGAACCAGCCCAGTTTCATTCAGTCACTTAATTACATCCTGTCCAGGGCATTGAGTACAAACAGGAATACACGGAACACACTGGACAAGTTCAAACTAAATGGCACTACAATATATATATATATTGACAGAATGGACAAAGTGACACGTTTCAGTTAATTAAGTGCAATACATTGTCTTCATGAGAGCATGAGTGAAGAGAAAATTAGACCGTACAATAACAAGAAATAGTGCGTAATGACGGTCAAGTAGTGCGCAATGACGCACCATGCATATGCTCGAGCCATATGGCTCTGGCTTTGTGGGTTATGCCAATATAATCCAAGGAAGTGTGGCAGCTACCATTGCCATCAATGTGAATATCACAAGCAGAACGACCAAGCAACGTGCTGTTGTACAAATCTTGACGCGCCGTCTCCTGCGGTTGGGTTGGAGAACAACAGGCATAGTGTCCAGGCTCACCGCATCTTCATCAGCCATGGGTCGGCCCTGGGCACTGATGATGATGAAAATCTGAGAGTTTCTGTGGTCGGGAGTGATCAGTGACAGTATCTGTCGACTCCTGCATCTCTCTGAAATACACCTAAAACGTCTCACAATCCAGCTCAGTCCGCTTGAATCAGACGGTGAACTACTATGCCCTGACGCGCGTCGTGCTTGTGCTTCATGGTGATGCTGTGGGTTACCAGGTGTTGGTGGAGGGACAGGAACCTTCAAGGTCTGCCCGCCTCCTTCCTCGCCCTCTTTCCCCGGGGCGAGAGGAACCCCAACCTCCTGTTGCTTCTTGATGAAAGTCAGGTGTCGGCAGACGGGACAGATGATGGTGTCTCTGATGACGCCGTCCCTGTTGATACTGACCAAGGTTTTGACCAGACAGTCGTGGCAGAAAACGTGTCGGCAGCTCAGGGTCCTCTCCGTGCCGGAGAGACTTTCATAACACACGGGACACTCTGAGTCCTCCTGGCTCTGCGAGTCCCGTTCCTCCGCTTGATGTCCGTCTAATGGTGTCATCCTGGAGCCTTTACGTGCTGCCTGGCAGTGCTATCCACACCGCTGGTGCACCATGGAATCTCCAAAAATCCTAATAACAGCTGTGTGCGACACCACGGGATTTGACTATAGCTCCAACAGCGAGAATAAAGCTGATTTCATTAGGCTAAGATCCCGAACCTATCTGCCTGGAAGTCTGTTGCACTGGCTGAGTGAAACCAAAACACGTGCCACTCCTCCCTACAGGGCAGTGTCTCCGTCTCAGGGAGGGCTGTCATCTCTCCCCATAGGCTACACCTGTGTGACTCGCTGCTCTTCTGGTGCGTTCAGTTTCCCCTGAGTGACAAAATCAGCCAAACAGGATTTGGAACGTTTGAGAAAGAACACTGCAAATGTAAATCCAGTGACAGTCATGTCCCACCATTCTCCACACCACGCAGTCTGACCCACAGAACAGATAAACAATGTGTTGTTGAGGTTGACTTCATAGAAATGCCTTGTAATTCATTTGATATTGGTGCGCACCCTTACGAAAAAGATTGCAGTATAACTGCCATTAGAGTGAGTATAATTGCAGTATGCTGCAAATACTGTGTACAAAATAACACAGTTCTTCTACTGCAGTAATTCTTCCAGTGCAACTGCACTTAGTTACAGTGCAGTATAACTCACTGCAGTTAGTTACAGTGCAGTATAACTCACTGCAGTTAGTTACAGTGCAGTATAACTCACTGCAGTTAGTTACAGTGCAGTATAACTCACTGCAGTTAGTTACAGTGCAGTATAACTCACTGCAGTTATTCTGCAATTACTGTGTCCAAAATACCAGAGTCAAATACACGTTTACTGCAGTTTCAAAACTGCAACAATTTTTTGTAAGGGCATAGCCAATAAGCTAAACATAAAATAAATACTGGCCCACTGAATACAACATGTTGGCTATATCCACTCAAATACGAAATACTCACAACTGGCTACTATGGGAAGTGCAGTATTGCTACAACTATTAGACTATTAAATTCATTTCTAGGCTGCCTGTGAATGAGGATTTGATAGACCCTATGCGGTCTCTATGGAGGCTACTGCCTACACATCATCTGACTGCACTGCATTACTAATTTCTCAGCATAATAGCGCCACCTTGTGGTCAGAACGAGGCAAATCAGAGGTCCAACCCTGGAGCGTCACATTTGACGTACGTATGATTTCATCACGTGCCACCGCGTCGGAAGTTACGTTACTTCCGAGAGTCGCGTTGGCGTTTTCTAAACACAGACAGACATTTCGATGAAGACAGTCCAGGTCAGAAGATGTGGCGACTGTAACTGAATCTGGAGCCAGACACACGGGTTGGACATGCCCAGGTTAGGACATTGATTTACATATTTACGTTGGTTACTTTTACCAAAAGCTAGCTAGCTGGTTAACCTGTGTTTTCGACTTGAGCAGGCGGCTCACCAAACCAGTGACAGCTGAAAATAGGTTGTTGAACTTGCCGTTTGGTGCCATGTTAGTCTTGCTAGCTAATCATTGTGTATTTGATTTAGCGACACTGATGTTGACGAGCTAATGGTTTCCTTTTCTGGCATACTAGTTACACATGTTTTACCGTGTGGAAACAAACCGTCAGTATCAGATAGTGTTTGACATGTTGTGTTGTCTAGTGGTGGTTTCGTATGACAAGCAAAAAAAGCCGGTTACTTAGTAACGTTACCAGCCGGTGTCATCCCTGGAACCAGTTAGAGGTGATTAACGTTAGGACTGAGTGATTACCGGTCTCGTTGCCTGTGGATACCACGTCCTATTTATTCTGCCTCACCTTGTCCCTCACTGACCTGACCGTACATGGTCAGCCGACTACTGTAAACTAAATACAGTTGATCTTAGCTAATGTAATAATGTGGCATTTAGCCTAGAATGTTTCTTACCACCAAATATTCAGGGAATGTAAATGTTGTTTATCATCATAGGGGTGGATGTGTCTTAATTCTACATAGAGTAAGAATTTCACCTAAAATTGTAGCTACAGCTTTGTTCTGTGGAGTCTTAAGCTGCTGCTGTGAAAGCCAATGTAATGATGCCAGCCGGTAGCCACATGCAGTTAGCTAGTATAAAAACGGTCTAAGATCTCTACCAAATAAGGCATTCCCCAGGGTCTCACAACCACAGTAACTCTGAGACTGGATGTCACAACAGGGAGTATGTCTGGTCTGCTGCACAGCCTGCCTACTATACACACTGCTACACACAGCGGAGCCCTGAACCCTCAAATAGCCTGTCCCAGACCTCTGGTGGAAGTGGGAGGATTTTAGTTTCCTGGAACTAACGTAACTCACAGAGAATTTGGTGTGAGCCAGCGTAGTGCGTCAGCCACTCTCACTCTGAGTAAACAGCCAGACAGAGAGATGTCATCTGCATCAGAGGGAAAGAGGAAGCCAAGAGGAGAGTGGACAGGAAAACCACAGACTCCACTACCTTCCTCTTTTGGCTAGTTAGCCTGCCCTGTTCTAAACCATGGGTAAATATAACCAGATGGTTCCTCTGCTGTTGGCTTGGTAGTAGAGTCTACATACTGCAGCCCAAATGGTACCCGATTCCCTATATTAGTGTGCTTCTTTTGACCAAGGCTTCACTGCTCTGGTCAAAAGTAGTGCACTTAATAGTGAGTAGGTTGCCATTTGGGACACGAGCCCACGTGTTCTGCACACCAGGATGCCACCCAACATGCCTGCACTGGAATGGGTACAAAAACAGAGAGAAAAAAAATCTGTCTACCTTTTCCTGAAGCTGAGTCCTCTGTGCTGAAAATCACTGTCAGTGAGTGAACCTGGTATTGTCTTTCATATCCTGGTTTGTTTGTAAATGAACACAAAACACTACTGCCAGCTGAGTGTAACCTAAAGATTAGTCTTATTTATCACCATGGAAACGACAGCTAGTCTGTTATTGAGACTCACATTCCAGTCTTTTGCTTCTCTGTGATAAAGGGATGAATGGAGAGACTTGTGTTTTCAAACCTTCCTCTCTCATAGCTCCGACTGAGATTTCACCTCAGTGGACGTGTTGTTCACGTGGTAGCCTAATAACATTACATCATGTTGGCTATACTATCATTAGCCCAGTTCAGCTAAGTATAGCTAACATCATGTTGGCTATACTATCATTAGCCCAGTTCAGCTAAGTATAGCTAACATCATGATCTATCATTAGCCCAGTTCAGCTACGTATAGCTAACATGATGATCTATCATTAGCCCAGTTCAGCTAAGGTCATCATGTTAGCTATACTATCATTAGCCTAGTTCAGCTAAGGTCATCATGTTAGCTATACTATCATTAGCCTAGTTCATCTAGTATCTTAGACTAGGCTATGTTGACATTATCAAAACCAATCCTAGTTCAGCTAGTATCTTAGACTATGTTGACAGTATCAAAACCAGTCTTCAGTAAACAATCCAGTTATGTGTCAGTAAATTGCATCACCATGCTTCAGTCTCCACCTTGGTGTTGTTGACATTCTCCTCAGGCCTCCTCAGTTTCCTGAATGAGTCCCAGTAGTAGTGTTGTAACGACACAGTTTCCTGAGTGAGTCCCAGTAGTAAGCTAGTGTTGTAACGACACAGTTTCCTGAGTGAGTCCCAGTAGTAGTGGTGTAACGACACAGTTTCCTGAGTGAGTCCCAGTAGTAGTGGTGTAACGACACAGTTTCCTGAGTGAGTCCCAGTAGTAGTGGTGTAACGACACAGTTTCCTGAGCTGCATAACACACACACACGCATGCTCTGCATACCATATCATACATACACCAAGAGTAATGTGAGAGAGAACAGCTTTTCTCCCTTTGACCCCTGGGACCTATCTAACTGACAGATGACTCTCCCTTGTTAACTGAATTAAAAGCCATTTGACATTCTGTTTAGCAGAGCGTAGTATAGAGGACGGTGCTGGTGTTGGGGTGGCTGACCAGACCGCTGACCCATTCGTCTGTTAGAGTGCCGGCCTGCTGTTGGTGTTGGGGTGGCTGACCGCTGTGCTGACTCATCCGTCTATTAAAGCTACAATATGTCACAAAGCTACAGCATTTTTGGGGGACGATCTGACCAAATTCACATAGAAATGTGAGTTATAGACCTGTCATTCCCGTTGAAAGCAAGTCTAAGAAGCAGTGGGTCTGTTCTAGCTGTGCTATTTCTATGCTTCCCGTTCTGCATTTTCGTTTATGCGTCTTTTACTTTCGGTTTTGCACACCAGCTTCAAACAGCCGTATATACAATATTTTTGCTTACAGAAAATATATTTAACAGCGGTTTAGACAGTACAATGACTGGCTGAAGCGACTGACCCATGCATGCTGGAGATCCCTCTAAACCAGAGATGCTCACTAGTAGCCTTGCCTATTCCTGGAGCCACTGGGAGGGCTGGGGACTCCCTGCAGTTCAAACTCACTCAGCACACACACACACACACACTGGACCAAACAGACTCTTGGGGGTTTAATCACAGGGTAGACATCCTCCCTCTGAGGTGGCTTTGGCCCAACCACAGCTTCATTCATAACACTGCTGCAAAGGATTTCCACACTACTTCTGTTCCATGTGTTTATGATTGGCATTCAGCACACAATGGCCATGAATAGAAGTGAATGAAGCATTTTGAGAACATGTCCAGTCCGCTGTGGCCCATGTAAAACAAACAGGGTTAGATGTTTTAATGAGGAGGCCCTGGTCTGTATGAAGGGGTTCTGGGGGGGCCTGCTGGGGGCATCCTACATCTCCTCACTGAGGAGTTGGTCCACCAAATGGCTGGTTGTCACCCAGGTGTTGCTGCTGGGTCAGTGTATCAGGCCCTTGTTGTTAGAGGAGAGGGGGAGGGAGGCTGAATTGAAGTCAGTGTGTCTTGAATAACTGTGATGACAGCCAGGCCTCTCGACAGACAGCCGGGCCTCCCGACAGACAGACAGCCGGGCCTCCCGACAGACAGACAGCCGGGCCTCCCGACAGACAGACGGCCGGGCCTCCCGACAGACAGACGGCCGGGCCTCCCGACAGACAGACGGCCGGGCCTCCCGACAGACAGACGGCCGGGCCTCCCGACAGACAGACGGCCGGGCCTCCCGACAGACAGACAGCCGGGCCTCCCGACAGACAGACAGCCGGGCCTCCCGACAGACAGACAGCCGGGCCTCCCGACAGGCAGACAGCCGGGCCTCCCGACAGACAGACGGCCGGGCCTCCCGACAGACAGACGGCCGGGCCTCCCGACAGACAGACAGCCGGGCCTCCCGACAGACAGACAGCCGGGCCTCCCGACAGACAGAGACAGACAGAGCCGGGCCTCCCGACAGACAGACAGCCGGGCCTCCCGACAGACAGACAGCCGGGCCTCCCGACAGACAGACAGCCGGGCCTCCCAGACAGACAGACAGCCGGGCCTCCCCGACAGACAGACAGCCGGGCCCCGACGACAGACAGACAGCCGGGCCCCCGACAGACAGACAGACAGCCGGGCCCCCCAGACAGACAGACAGCCGGGCCTCCCGACAAACAGACAGACAGACAGCCGGGCCTCCCGACAGACAGACAGCCGGGCCTCCCGACAGACAGACAGACAGCAGCCGGGCCTCCCGACAGACAGACAGACAGCCGGGCCTCCCGACAGACAGACAGACAGCCGGGCCCTCCCCCAGACACAGACAGACGGGCCTCCCCAGACAGACAGCCGGGCCGGGCCCCCGACAGACAGACAGCCGGGCCCCCGGCAGACAGACAGACAGCCGGGCCTCCCGACAGACAGACAGCCGGGCCTCCAGACAGACAGACAGCCGGGCCCCCCAGACAGACAGACAGCCGGGCCCCGACAGACAGACAGACAGCCGGGCCCCCCGACAGACAGACAGCCGGGCCCCCGACAGACAGACGCCGGGCCCCCGACAGACAGACAGCCGGGCCCCGGCAGACAGACAGACAGCCGGGCCCCCGACAGACAGACAGCCGGGCCCCGACAGACAGACAGACAGCCGGGCCCCCCCGACAGACAGACAGACAGCCGGGCCCCGACAGACAGACAGACAGCCGGGCCCCCCGACAGACAGACAGACAGCCGGGCCCCCGACAGACAGACAGACAGCCGGGCCCCCGACAGACAGACAGACAGACAGACAGCCGGGCCCCCGGCAGACAGACAGACAGCCGGGCCCCCCAGACAGACAGACAGACAGCCGGGCCCCCGACAGACAGACAGACAGACAGACAGACGGGCCTCCCGACAGACAGACAGACAGCCGGGCCCCAGACAGACAGAGACAGACAGACAGACAGACAGCCGGGCCCCCCAGACAGACAGACAGACAGCCGGGCCCCCGGCAGACAGACAGACAGCCGGGCCCCCGACAGCAGACAGACAGACAGCCGGGCCCCGGCAGACAGACAGACAGCCGGGCCCCCCGACAGACAGACAGACAGCCGGGCCCCCGACAGACAGACAGACAGCCGGGCCCCCCGACAGACAGACAGACAGCCGGGCCCCCCGACAGACAGACAGACAGCCGGGCCCCCCGACAGACAGACAGACAGCCGGGCCTCCCGACAGACAGACAGACAGCCGGGCCCCCCGACAGACAGACAGACAGCCGGGCCTCCCGACAGACAGACAGACAGACAGACAGACAGACAGACAGACAGACAGCCGGGCCCCCGACAGACAGACAGACAGACAGACAGACAGACAGACAGCCGGGCCTCCCGACAGACAGACAGACAGACAGACAGACAGCCGGGCCCCCGACAGACAGACAGACAGACAGACAGACAGACGGGCCTCCCGACAGACACAGACAGACAGACAGACGGGCCTCCCGACAGACAGACAGACAGACAGACAGACAGACAGACTGCCGGGCCCCCCGACAGACAGACAGACAGACAGACAGACAGACAGACTGCCGGGCCTCCCGACAGACAGACAGACAGACAGACAGACAGACAGACAGACAGACAGACAGACAGCAACCCAGTGTTTTGTTTTCTGCCATTCAAATGTTTCGACCTCCTTTCAGGATACGTCTGTCTTTAACTAGCTTCAGGTGATCATGTTGTTCTCCTCTTCAGGTTATTCTACCATGGACACAGACATGATACCAACATTCACTTCAAAAGACCAGGAGATTGACTACTGGAAGGCCTTATCCCTCAAGTATAAGAACAGGTATGTTCATGTCAACTGATCTAGGCTACTCATAGCTCATTTAACAAAATCATTGATTGATTTCTACATGGTTAAACATTGAGTTTCAGAGGATTAGACTCAGCAGTTTGTCATTGTATCGGTTGAACTACTCTCCTCTACATATATGTTCCAAATTGAAACTCAAGCTAGTCTTCTCGGTAATATAATTATACATGACCAGAACACCACATGGCTTGCTCTCGGCTCTGTTACATAAACCTTTTATGTTTGCTCATAACGCTGGAAGATGAACAACAAGGTTATGTCATAACAGTCATGTGATCATCTGACACATGACCTGTTCCTCTATAGGCCTTTGTTAACGTTACCATCGACACAGGAAGCAATGGATTCGTTGGCCTAGATTAGGCCGAGTTAGTGTAGGTCTAGTTGTTCTTAGTGCTGGGTAGTCATCATTAGTGCACACCGTAGCAAAACGTGTTGTAATGGAAAACATTTTGCAAGGAACATTAGCATTTCTTATTGTGCTGGTTCAGGTAGTAGCCGACCTCCCTGTTTCAGTCCCTTTTCTTCCTTTTGGTTTCTATTGAATATGACTGGTGTCACTTTTACAGATCTCCTATATCCAGTGGGGTGTTCTAGAACACACACACAGCCTATATCCAGTGGGGTGTTCTAGAACACACACACACAGCCTATATCCAGTGGGGTGTTCTAGAACACACACACACAGCCTATATCCAGTGGGGTGTTCTAGAACACACACACAGCCTATATCCAGTGGGGTGTTCTAGAACACACACACACAGCCTATATCCAGTGGGGTGTTCTAGAACACACACACACAGCCTATATCCAGTGGGGTGTTCTAGAACACACACACAGCCTATATCCAGTGGGGTGTTCTAGAACACACACACAGCCTATATCCAGCGGGGTGTTCTAGAACACACACACAGCCTATATCCAGCGGGGTGTTCTAGAACACACACACAGCCTATATCCAGCGGGGTGTTCTAGAACACACACACACAGCCTATATCCAGTGGGGTGTTCTAGAACACACACACACAGCCTATATCCAGTGGGGTGTTCTAGAACACACACACACAGCCTATATCCAGTGGGGTGTTCTAGAACACACACACAGCCTATATCCAGCGGGGTGTTCTAGAACACACACACAGCCTATATCCAGCGGGGTGTTCTAGAACACACACAGCCTATATCAGCGGGGTGTTCTAGAACACACACACAGCCTTCCAGCCGGGTGTTCTAGAACACACACACAGCCTATATCCAGCCGGGTGTTCTAGAACACACACACAGTATATCCAGCCGGGTGTCATAGATGAGACACAGCCTAATATCAGAACACACACACAGCCTATATCCAGCCGGGTGTTCTAGAACACACACACAGCCTATACCAGCCGGGTGTTCTAGAACACACACACAGCCATATCCACACGGGGTGTTCTAGAACAAAACAGCCTATTTGGGGTGTTCTGAACACACACACAGCCTATATCCAGCGGGGTGTTCTAGATCACACACACAGCCTTTATCCAGCGGGGTGTTCTAGAACAGCCTATACAGCGGGGTGTTCTAGAACACACACACAGCCTATATCCAGTGGGGTGTTCTAGAACACACACACAGCCTATATGGGGTGTTCTAGACACACACCACAGCCTATTCCAGTGGGGTGTTCAAACACACACTCAGCCTATATATGGGGTGTTCTACAGCCTATATCCACGGGGTCTGTTACTAGACACACACATGCCTATATCCAGTGGGGTGTTCTAGAACACACACACAGCCTATATCCAGTGGGTGTTCTAGAAACACACACACAGCCTATATCCAGTGGGGTGTCTAGAACACACACACACAGCCTATATCCAGTGGGGTGTTCTAGAACACACACACAGCCTATATCCAGTGGGGTGTTCTAGAACACACACACAGCCTATATCCAGTGGGGTGTTCTAGAACACACACACAGCCTATATCCAGTGGGGTGTTCTAGAACACACACACAGCCTATATCCAGCGGGGTGTTCTAGAACACACACACAGCCTATATCCAGCGGGGTGTTCTAGAACACACACACAGCCTATATCCAGCGGGGTGTTCTAGAACACACACACAGCCTATATCCAGCCGGGTGTTCTAGAACACACACACAGCCTATATCCAGCCGGGTGTTCTAGAACACACACACAGCCTATATCCAGCCGGGTGTTCTAGAACACACACACAGCCTATATCTAACACACTAGAACACACACACAGCCTATATCCAGCGGGGTGTTCTAGAACACACACACAGCCTATATCCAGCGGGGTGTTCTAGAACACACACACAGCCTATATCCAGCGGGGTGTTCTAGAACACACACACAGCCTATATCCAGCGGGGTGTTCTAGAAGAATGAATCTTTATTTTTGTGACAGTCAGACCTAGAGACTACTACCCTTCCTTCCTTCTATAGGGATTGAACAGACTAGAGTAATAGATTGTCATAGATGAGACCGCTAAGATCAGTGGAGTGAACACACACACACACACACTCTCTACTAAAACAGCTTTGTACTGACTGCAATCACTCAGCTTTGCATCAAACACGTTTAGATCTTCTGTTACATAATGGCAAGACACACACTACCAAGTTTCTCAAACTCTGTTACTCAGCATGATATAGTCCTACAGTATTAACTCTGTTACTAGATCAACATGATATAGGTCTACAGTCCTGCACATGATCAAGTGGTTGTTTTCCCAGGCTCTGTAGAGCCTGACCCTGTCAGTGTTGACACAACACATTCTAGAGTATTGGCTTAGTGTGTGTTCATGAGGACGTTCCAGATGGCACCGCTACACACACACAATAACACACACAATAACACACACACAATAACACACACACAATAAAAACACACAATAACACACAATAACACAAACACACAATAACACACGCACACAATAACACACAATAACACACACACACACACACACACACAACACACACACAATAACACACACACACACACACACACACACAAATAATTGCATATTCTAACTTATTTAACACACACACATAACATGCACGCTATGCACACACATGTACACATGGATTTTGTATTGTAGAGTAGTGAACTGAGTGAACACACTTAATGTGTTGCAAAATCTGGTGTGTATTGTAATGTGATGTTTTTCTTATTGTATATAACTGCCTTAATGTTGCTGGACCCCAGGAAGAGTAGCTGCTGCCTTGGTAGGAATGAATGGGGATCCATAATAAACCCCAGGAAGAGTAGCTGCTGCCTTGGTAGGAATGAATGGGGATCCATAATAAACCCCAGGAAGAGTAGCTGCTGCCTTGGTAGGAATGAATGGGGATCCATAATAAACCCCAGGAAGAGTAGCTGCTGCCTTGGTAGGAATGAATGGGGATCCATAATAAACCCCAGGAAGAGTAGCTGCTGCCTTGGTAGGAATGAATGGGGATCCATAATAAACCCCAGGAAGAGTAGCTGCTGCCTTGGTAGGAACTAATGGGGATCCATAATAAACCCCAGGAAGAGTAGCTGCTGCCTTGGTAGGAACTAATGGGGATCCATAATAAACCCCAGGAAGAGTAGCTGCTGCCTTGGTAGGAAGTAATGAGGATCCATAATAAATATAAATACTTGTTTGTACACAGTGGTATTTTGGTCATATTGTCTGAAAACAGTGATGTTGTCAGAGCCAGAGGGAAGGTAACCGAAGTCATTCCAGTCAGAGACATAGTTGAACAGGGCTGCTCTGTGGCCAAACTGGCCATGTGTGCTTCTGGTACTGTAACGATGTGTGTTTTTGGTGCGGTAACTGTGTGTGCTTCTGGTACTGTAACTGTGTGTTTTTGGTGTGGTAACTGTGTGTGGTAACTGTGTGCGGTAACTGTGTGCTTCTGGTACGATAACTGTGTGTTTTTGGTGCTGTAACTGTGTGTGCTTCTGGTACTGTAACTGTGTGTGGTAACTGTGTGTGGTAACTGTGCTTCTGGTACTGTAACTGTGTGGTAACTGTGTGTGGTAACTGTGTGGTAACTGTGTGCGCTTCTGGTACGATAACTGTGTTTTTGGTGTGGTAACTGTGTGCGGTAACTGTGTGTGGTAACTGTGTGTGCTTCTGGTACGATAACTGTGTTTTTGGTGTGGTAACTGTGTGTGGTAACTGTGTGTGGTAACTGTGTGCGGTAACTGTGTGTGCTTCTGGTACGATAACTATAAGTGGAATGAGCAAGGAAACCCAGTGAGGCCAAGGATGGAGCAGTGGCTGCCGGTTAACTGACCCCAGAGCTGTCGAACCCTGTTAATGTGTGTGTGTGTGTCACTCAGACCTTTTCTGTTCAAGAGTCATCCCTGGTCAGTGGAACTATGTATCTGTAGCCTGGTCCCAGATCTGTTTGTGCAATCATCTCAACTCCTTGTCATGCCAAACAGTGGTCCTTTGTAGCTCAGTTGGTAGAGCATGGCACTTGTAATGCCACAGTAGTGGGTTTGATTCCTGGGACCACCCATATGTACAATATATGCACACATGACTGTAAGTGGGGCGGCAGGGTAGCCTAGTGGTTAGAGTGTTGGACTAGTAACCGGAAGGTTGCAAGTTCAAACCCCTGAACTGACAAGGTACAAATCTGTCGTTCTGCCCCTGAACAGGCAGTTAACCCACTGTTCCTAGGGCCGTCATTGTAAATAAATTTGTTCTTAACTGACTTGCCTAGTTAAGTAAAGGTAAAAAATATTTTTTTTAAATTCACTTTAAGACAAGTGTCTGCTAAATGGTATACTATTATTTTACATCACAAACAGATCGTGGTCCAGGATAACATATCTGGCTACCAGGTTAGTATACCATGTCCTAGGTTCTCACACTTTAACCAACCATTCTAATTCAATTCAGTGGAGCCACCTGACTGAATGAATGGCATGGAAAGTCTGCATTCATTCAGCTCTAGCAATGGCGTTGGCCTTTGTCATGACAGATGAGTCAGGAGCCATGCAGGACCATTCTAGTTGCATTATATCTATGACCAGACAGATGGTAAGGTCTAGGTGTTTTATGTCTATGGACAGACAGATGGTAAGGTCTAGGTGTTTTATGTCTATGACCAGACAGATGGTAAGGTCTAGGTGTTTTATGTCTATGGACAGACAGATAGTAAGGTCAAGGTGTTTTATGTCTATGACCAGACAGATGGTAAGGTCTAGGTGTTTTATGTCTATGGACAGACAGATGATAGACTGATCTACAGCCACATGGGACAAGAGGAAGTGCTATGCTACAATCCAGGCCTAGCTGAAAGGTCTGGACTCCTATCTGTAGATATTACTGGACGGTATTACTAGGTTGTATCTAACACATACTGTGTGGGTCAGCAAGTCTGGACACAGTCCAGTGAGTCTGAATATAGACTGAATACAGACTGGACTGAGGTCTGATATAGCTTTATGACAGACACAGTACCTCAGCAGGTCCGATAGAGCTCTAAGACAGAGACAGTACCTCAGCAGGTCTGATAGAGCTTCATGACAGAGACAGTACCTCAGCAGGCCTGATAGAGCTTCATGACAGAGACAGTACCTCAGCAGGCCTGATAGAGCTTTGACAGAGACAGTGACAGAGACAGGTGTTTGTCATTAGAGGATACAGATGGCTCCTATAGGCCTGCTGCTGTTCCGTGTGTTCTGAGAGGGGTCAAGGGGTCTAGAGACAGGGATTCTGGAGACAGGATATTATGAGTTAAGAGACCGGATGTGTTCAGACATGTTCCACTGACCACACAGGATAGTTCTAGGTCTGACTGTCCAGGGGATGTGACTACCACTCATTACTACCACAACTGATCATTAAACAACAGTCCCTCCGTGTGTCCTCCAGCTACCATGAGGCCAAGCAGGAGCTGCTGGAGTTTCAGGAGAGACCGTGTGGTAGTGTAACAGTTCGTTCTCTCCTGTGTCTTCCTCAGTTACCATGAGGCCCAGGAGGAGCTGCTGGAGAGACCGTGTGGTAGTGTAACAGTTCGTTCTCTCCTGTGGCTTCCTCAGTTACCATGAGGCCCAGGAGGAGATGCTGGAGAGACCGTGTGGTAGTGTGTGTAACAGTCTTTTCTCTCCCGTGTCTTCCTCAGTTACCATGAGGCCCAGGAGGAGCTGCTGGAGTTCCAGGAAGGGAGCAGAGAGCTGGAGGCAGAGTTAGAAGCCCAGCTAGGACAGGCTGAACATCGCCTCAGAGACCTGCACACAGAGAACCAAAGACTGAAGAGCGAGTTGGACAACCTCAAGGTAACATACGCAGGAACGGAGACACACACACACACACACACAGACAGAGGGGTTAGAACCAAACACTGGAGTGCGAGCTGGATAACCTCAAGGTAAATGTTGTACGTCTTGGTGTTGGAATTTAACAAATATGTGGAAGGGTTGGGGATTCGGTTCGGCAAACGCTGTTCCTGAGGATTCGGTTCGTAAAACACTGTTCCTGAGGATTCGGCTCGGCAAACACTGTTCCTGAGGATTCGGTTCCCGGAACATCAGTTAACGTCACCCATTCACCAGGGACTGAAACAGGGATCAACAACTACATCCAGATGTCAGAGTAAAGCCACACCCCTGGATGCCCCTGCTGCCTGCCAGAGAGCGAGAGAGCTGCATGTGTTGGCAGGCTGTCCAGCAGTTCCATGCTCTGGGCCCCGGCAGTCCAGCAGTGTACTGTAATAGGATGGCAGCAGGATCAATAGGAGAAAATGGACAACTAGAGGGATGTTTAACCCACACTGCTAATTCTAGCCAGGTATATCACTGGTTAGATCACTAGTGCTAGCTCAGGTATATCACTGGTTAGATCACTAGTGCTAGCTCAGGTATATCACTGGTTAGATCACTAGTGCTAGCCAGGTATATCACTGGTTAGATCACTAGTGCTAGCCAGGTATATCACTGGTTAGATCACTAGTGCTAGCCAGGTATATCACTGGTTAGATCACTAGTGCTAGCCAGGTATATCACTGGTTAGATCACTAGTGTGCTATATCACTGGTTAGATCACTAGTGCTAGCCAGGTATATCACTGGTTAGATCAGCCAGGTGCTGGTTAGCTAGTGCTAGCCAGGTATATCGCTGGTTAGATCACTAGTGCTAGCCAGGTATATCACTGGTTAGATCACTAGTGCTAGCTCAGGTATATCGCTGGTTAGATCACTAGTGCTAGCTCAGGTATATCGCTGGTTAGATCACTAGTGCTAGCCAGGTATATCGCTGGTTAGATCACTAGTGCTAGCTCAGGTATATCGCTGGTTAGATCACTAGTGCTAGCTCAGGTATATCGCTGGTTAGATCACTAGTGCTAGCCAGGTATATCGCTGGTTAGATCACTAGTGCTAGCTCAGGTATATCGCTGGTTAGATCACTAGTGCTAGCTCAGGTATATCGCTGGTTAGATCACTAGTGCTAGCTCAGGTATATCGCTGGTTAGATCACTAGTGCTAGCTCAGGTATATCGCTGGTTAGATCACTAGTGCTAGCTCAGGTATATCACTGGTTAGATCACTAGTGCTAGCCAGGTATATCACTGGTTAGATCACTAGTGCTAGCCAGGTATATCACTGGTTAGATCACTAGTGCTAGCTAGCCAGGTATATCGCTGGTTAGATCACTAGTGCTCAGGTATATCGCTGGTTAGATACTGGTTCTAGCCAGGCTGGTTAGATCACTAGTGCTAGCCAGGTATATCACTGGTTAGATCACTAGTGCTAGGCCAGGTATATCACTGGTTAGATCACTAGTGCTAGCTCAGGTATATCGCTGGTTAGATCACTAGTGCTAGCTCAGGTATATCGCTGGTTAGATCACTAGTGCTGGTTAGATCACTAGTGCTAGCTCAGGTATATCGCTGGTTAGATCACTAGTGCTAGCTCAGGTATATCGCTGGTTAGATCACTAGTGCTAGCTCAGGTATATCGCTGGTTTGATCACTAGTGCTAGCTCAGGTATATCGCTGGTTAGATCACTAGTTAGATCACTAGTGCTAGCTCAGGTATATCGCTGGTTAGATCACTAGTGCTAGCTCAGGTATATCGCTGGTTAGATCACTAGTGCTAGCTCACAGGTATATCGCTGGTTAGATCACTAGTGCTAGCTCAGGTATATCGCTGGTTAGATCACTAGTAGTGCTAGCTCAGGTATATCGCTGGTTAGATCACTAGTGCTAGCTCAGGTATATCGCTGGTTAGATCACTAGTGCTAGCTCAGGTATATCACTGGTTAGTGCTAGTGCTAGATCAGGTATATCGCTGGTTAGATCACTAGTGCTAGCTCAGGTATATCACTGGTTAGATCACTAGTGCTAGCTCAGGTATATCACTGGTTAGATCACTAGTGCTAGCTCAGGTATATCACTGGTTAGATCACTAGTGCTGCTAGCTCACAGTATATCACTGGTTAGATCACTAGTGCTAGCTCAGGTATATCACTGGTTAGATCACTAGTGCTAGCTCAGGTATATCACTGGTTAGATCACTAGTGCTAGCTCAGGTATATCACTGGTTAGATCACTAGTGCTAGCTCAGGTATATCACTGGTTAGATCACTAGTGCTAGCTCAGGTATATCACTGGTTAGATCACTAGTGCTAGCTCAGGTATATCACTGGTTAGATCACTAGTGCTAGCTCAGGTATATCACTGGTTAGATGTCTGAGTGCTAGCTCTCAGGTATATCCCTGGTTAGATCACTAGTGCTAGCTCAGGTAGCACTGGTTAGATCACTAGTGCAGAGCTATAAGCTGGTTAGTCTATATGTTGTCTGAATATCTCTGGTTCTCCCTGTGGAGCTCAGGTTAGCAGCAGTATTCTCAGAGCTATAAGCAGGTCTCCATGTTAGAGGATGACCTGGGACAGACCAGAGGAATCAAGGAACAGCTTCATAAATACGTCAGAGAACTGGAGCAGGCCAACGATGACCTGGAGAGAGCCAAGAGGTCACTATATACCACAGAACAACTAAACTAACGTTACTAACAGAGCCATTCAAATGTTTTACTTGAGTTCAGGCCTCGGTTGTAGGCTAAGTGGATGCTGGCTGGTCACTGTGCCTCAGTATCAAACGTATTGGTCACATACACATATTTAGCTGATGTCATTGTGGGTGTAGTGAAATGCTTGTGTTGAGTGTTACTCCACTCAGTGTTAATCCAGTTATCCAACCCACACAGATACGGTACATTCTTCACCTGCTTCTGCTACTAACAGTTGTCCATCCCAACTCCTCTCCTCCCTCCCTCAGGGCGACCATCGTATCTCTGGAGGACTTTGAGGGTCGTCTGAACCAGGCCATAGAGAGGAATGCCTTCCTGGAGAGTGAGCTGGATGAGAAGGAGTCTCTACTGGTCTCAGTACAGCGACTAAAGGATGAAGCCAGGGGTATGAAGACATGAAACGCCTACCTCTGTCTCAGACCTCCCCTTTCTGTTATGTCTAATACTGCTGTATTAAATCAGGGATTGAGAAGGAGTCTCTCACTGGTCTCAGTACAGTGGTTTGGTTAGATCGGGGAGCTCAGAGCTATAAGCAGGTCTATATGTTGTCCCCTCCTGACTCCCTGGAGCAGCAGTATTCTCAGAGCTATAAGCAGGTCTCCATGTTAGAGGATGACCTGGGACAGACCAGAGGAATTAAGGAACAGCTTCCGTCAGAGAACTGGAGCAGGCCAACGATGACCTCCCTGTCACTATATACCCAGAACCCCCTCCTGACTCCCTGTTTTACTTGAGTTCAGGCCCCCCGGTTGTAGGCTCCTGATGCTGGCTGGTCCTGTGCCTCAGTATCCGTATTGGTCACATACACCCATTGTGGGTGTAGTGAAATCCCTTGTGTTGAGTGTTACTCCCCTCCAGTTATCCAGCCCCACCCCCATTCTTCACCTGACTCCCTGTCCATCCCAACCCTCCCTCCCTGACTCCCTCAGGGCCCCTGACTCTCTGGAGGACCCCCCTCCTGACTCCCTGCCCCCCTACTAATCATGTGCTTGATGATAGTAGACCAGTGTAATCAGATGTAGTGATCGTACTGGAGTATATGAAGTAGTTGTCTGGCTGGTACTTGAGGAGAGGGTTGTGAAACACTGCTCTATCCATTTGGTAGAATCATGTCTGTATTGGTGTGACTGGTCCCTCAGACCTGAGACAGGAGCTGGTGGTGAGGGAGAAGACTGCAGACAGAATGTCATGGCTGTAATCATGTCTGTATTGGTGTGACTGATCCCTCAGACCTGAGACAGGAGCTGGTGGTGAGGGAGAAGACTGCAGACAGAATGTCATGGCTGTAATCATGTCTGTATTGGTGTGACTGGTCCCTCAGACCTGAGACAGGAGCTGGTGGTGAGGGAGAAGACTGCAGACAGAATGTCATGGCTGTAATCATGTCTGTATTGGTGTGACTGATCCCTCAGACCTGAGACAGGAGCTGGTGGTGAGGGAGAGGACTGCAGACAGAATGTCATGGCTGTAATCATGTCTGTATTGGTGTGACTGATCCCTCAGACCTGAGACAGGAGCTGGTGGTGAGGGAGAAGACTGCAGACAGAATGTCATGGCTGTAATCATGTCTGTATTGGTGCTTCTCTCATGTCTGTCTATCTGCCCCCCCCAGACCTGAGACAGGAGATGGTGGTGAGGGAGAGGACTGCAGACAGGATGTCAGCCCCCAGCTCTCCTACCCTGGACATGGACAAGATGGACTCTGCTGTCCAGGCCTCCATGTCCCTGCCTGTCACCCCTGTAGGGAAGGGCATGGAACACCCGTTCATCAACCCTAAATCATCAGGTAGGTCAACAGCCGTGTCTTCTAACAGACCTGAGTGGAAATAGTGTTCCATTTCTGTCAAATACATTGTGCTTTATTGAGCTTGCTGGGTCTAATGGAATCCATGGGAGAGTCTCAACAGTCCCTCCAGTCAGTCTCAATGAAATGCTCAGTGTTCTGAAAGTATATAAATACTATTTGAACCCAGGTCTGTTATTTAGTTCCTTCACTTTTGGAGCTGTACCTCCAATGTGAAACAGTTTCTAGATATCTGTCATGTGCTAAACACTGTCTCCTGTCTCCTCTTCCTCTTCCTCTCCTCTCCTCCTCTTTCTCTCCTCCTCTCCCTCTCACTCTCCCTCTTCCTCTCCTCTACAGTGTTAACAAATGGCTGTGGGCCTGGCGGCTCACCTCTGACCCCATCAGCAAGAATCTCTGCTCTTAATATCGTTGGGGACCTTCTTAGAAAAGTGGGGGTAAATATCCGACTTTTGTTTCTTGTAGCTGTTTTCCATTTCCATGTATCCATCCTCTGAAGCTGATGTTGACGACAAAACATTATGGAATGAATGAACCCAACAGTTTGGCTTCCGTCTCTCCTCTCCTCTCTTGACAGCAGAGTATATTGGAATGGTGTCTGTGACCTGAATTAAAGGTTAAAGGTTACAACAGAATCCACAGCTTGTGATTAGTCTTAATGTCGGCCGTGTCTGTCCTTAGGCGCTGGAGTCCAAGCTAGCTGCATGTAGGAACTTTGCCAAGGACCAGGCGGTGAGGAAAACCTACTCCACGTCGTCATCCAACATGATCACTGGGAACGGAAACCTCATCAACAGCAACGCCACCAAGTTCTCTCACTCACTACACACCACCTACTACGACAAAACGTGAGTGGTACTGTCTCTCTCGCAGGAGTGTTCCTACTGGTCCATCTATCTCTCTGCTTGACTTCCTGTCTGCGGTGTTGGTGTGACTCACGCCGAGACAGTAGAAGAAGTGACAGGCTGAATGAACTCTATCCCATTTTGAATCAGAGTTGGTGTAACCAGAGTATGTAGAGACAAACAGCTTTCTATTTGATATTGTGGATGAACTAACTTCTGTCTTCTTGCTTTCTCTCTGTCTGGTGTTGTCCCCTACAGGGCTGTGAATGGACTGGACCCCAGCACCCTGAGTGCCCTGGCGTCGCCCCGGACTGTTTCCCCTCCTGGCATGCTGCCTCTCACCGTTTAGCATGGCCCCCACCTCTGTACAAGCTCCCCGCAGAACAAGGTTACCCTCATCCTTCACCCCAAACCCCCCCCCACACCAAATCTCTGTACAACTCCTGTACGCCCCGCAGAACACTGAGAGGAGAGAACACTTGAAGAACCGTTACTGTGTGTGTGTGTGTGTGTGTGTGTGTGTGTGTGTAGGAGAGACACTTGACTGAATGATTGAAAAGGCCTCACTCACCTATGAGTGGGTGGGGTTGGATGCTGGGTGTGTTTGTGTGTATTTAACATACAGGCACATGCCTCTGCCTGAGCTGTTCTTTGCTCATGTGGATGATGCGTTGGTGACCTCTGTGCTCTGGAGTGTCTCCATTTTGGCTCCATCAATTTATCAATTTCACTCTATAACAGCTATATAACAGCAACTGTACCTGACAAAGGTCCCCAACGGACTGCAGCTTCCCTCCTCGTAACCTTTTATTTACTTCTCTGAATGAATTGCACAATTACAAATAATTTATATTTACAATGTTGTATTTAAAAAACTGAAAGGGGACTTTTTGCAAAGTGAGATGATTTCATCATTACTGTATGTATGCTTTAAGATGTAATATCTCCTGTTTGTGTTTTATGTTATGGGGTCAGATGGAGTTGATGACCCTTAACCTCTATGTACCGAAGAATGACTGAATTAATGTTTACTGTGTTCAGGCTGTGATCACAACCATGTTCACTTATTGGGCTGCATCTCAATAGTCCAGTTAATAGCCTCATCTCCTCGTCTCCTTCCTCTCAGTAGCCCAGTTAATAGCCTCATCTCCTCGTCTCCTTCCTCTCAGTAGCCCAGTTAATAGCCTCATCTCCTCGTCTCCTTCCTCTCAGTAGCCCAGTTAATAGCCTCATCTCCTCGTCTCCTTCCTCTCAGTAGCCCAGTTAATAGCCTCATCTCCTCGTCTCCTTCCTCTCAGTAGCCCAGTTAATAGCCTCATCTCCTTCCTTCCTCTCAGTAGCCCAGTTAATAGCCTCATCTCCTCGTCTCCTTCCTCTCAATAGCCCAGTTAATAGCCTCATCTCCTTCCTCTCAGTAGCCCAGTTAATAGCCTCATCTCCTCGTCTCCTTCCTCTCAATAGCCCAGTTAATAGCCTCATCTCCTTCCTCTCAATAGCCCAGTTAATAGCCTCATCTCCTCGTCTCCTTCCTCTCAGTAGTCCAGTTAATAGCCTCGTCTCCTTCCTCAGTAGTCCAGTTAATAGCCTCGTCTCCTTCTCTCAGTAGTCCAGTTAATAGCCTCATCTCCTCATCTCCTTCCTCTCAGTAGCCCAGTTAATAGCCTCATCTCCTCATCTCCTTCCTCTCAGTAGCCCAGTTAATCTCCTTATCTCCTTCTCAGTAGCCCAGTTAATAGCCTCATCTCCTCGTCTCCTTCCTCTCAGTAGTCCAGTTAATAGCCTCATCTCCTCGTCTCCTTCCTCTCAGTAGCCCAGTTAATAGCCTCATCTCCTCATCTCCTTCCTCTCAGTAGCCCAGTTAATAGCCTCATCTCCTCGTCTCCTTCCTCTCAGTAGCCAAGTCAGTCTTGGAGAGAATGATAAAACAGGACTGGTAAAAGCCACATGGATGATCCATCTCTACCAGAAATGAGCTTTCACCTGTAATTTCCTTCCCATCAGTGCAGAGGAGGGAAAGAAGAGAAGATGAGAAAACCACTTTATACTATTGAGATGCACCCCCAAGTCCCTATTGTCCTGGGTGTGGGCTGGCCAGACAGAACAGACCGGTCAGCTGGTGGACCATCTGTAGTCTGAGAGGGAGGGAGGGACCTCCATGTTAAATAGCCTGGAAACATCAGCTGCTGTCCTCTTCATTAATGAAGTTAGGTCTGCTTCACCACAGACTGTACCGTCCTAATGGCACCCTATTCACTATCTAGTGCACTCCTACTTTATATAAGCCTTGGATGGATGACCAGTGATGTTCAGGGGAAGACTAAGCCCTTACTACTTTATATAAGCCTTGGATGGATGGCTGTGTATTTATGAGGTTGGTACCATGTTATATTCATTTAATCCCCTTTCCCTATTCTGATGCGTAATTAGTATCAGACAAAACTGTTGCTTGATAGAAACAAACGAGTCAACCCTCAGCACAGCAGTGCATCAGACAAAACTTACTTATTCACATTGATATATATATATATATACTGTACTGTGCACCTGTTGGTGGTTAAATCTTATCCAGCTAACATCCTGTCTACCATAACCTGCAGAACAGAATATCCAGCAACAATAACCCAGCAGTCCAACCATCAAAGGATGAAGTTGCCTTAGATGCTGACCCTGGGTCAGTTTTTCCCTTTACCCCACAAATGGTTAAGGTTAGGATTGGGGAGGGGAAGCTGATCCTAGATCTGTACCTAGGGGAAACCTCACCCTAGAGCTATCTAACAGTGGGTCACGCTTATCCCTTTTTCTAGACTAGATCCTAGCCTGGTTAAACCAGACTGAATGCTGTGTTCACCATGAGGGGAGTGCTCAGTCTAGTTTTAATCAGGCTAAAAATGCTCGTCTTTGACTAATATGCAAATTGCTATTGGTGACCATTTTGTCACGTTTGCTCCTGTCCTGTCGATGAAACATTTGTAATAGAGAACCTCATCTCAGAATGACAAGCCTCTTCCTGGTTTCTGTCGTTGATATTCATTTGTGATGTATTTTCCATCCCCCATTCTGCCTGTCTATCTTCATCTGGGGTTAATAGTGCCCCTCGTATCACAGCCTTAAATGAAAAGCCTTGAGGCCAGTTTCCCAGACACAGATTAGAGCTGCAATGTGTAGCTTTTTGGGTGACCTGACCAAATTCACATAGAAATGTTATAGATCTGTTATTTTCATTGAAAGCAAGTCTAAGAAGGTGGTAGATCTGTTATTTTTCTATGCTTCCTGTTTTATAGTTTTGTTTTTTGGGGTCTTTTACTTTGGGTTTTATACACCAGCTTCAAATCAGCTGAAAATACAATGTTTTTGGTTCTGGAAAATCTATTTCACAGTGGTTTAGATGCTACAATGATTCTCTACACTATACTTGCTTGTTTTCTCACAAGTTGAAATTTGAATTCAAGCAACCAGGAAATGGCGGTGCGATATCTGCACAGTGCATCTTTTACGCCTAGTCTTGGACTCCATGGAGATTCTCCATTCAGCATGATTTAGAATCCAGCACTAGGCTTAATCTGTGTCTGGGAGACTGGTCCTAAAACTATTCCACCTATTCTAGAACTATCATTTGGAGTGCTTGCTTACTCCCATGGTCTATGATGTCACCCACCTCTACCATGTCACTCTGAGCTCTATGTCAGCCTGTTGCTCTGTCCCCATATATACAGGTCTGGAACTAAGCATTGTAACTCTGCCTAACAACACATTTGTACATACCAACGTTTGGCAATATTACAGTTGTATTTATTTCAGATGTCTTTACGACATGTTTAAAATGAAGAACCTGAGTTTTACTATTGTACATCAGTCCAACATCACATATCATGATGTACAATTAGTTGTCCAGTCTGTTCGATAAAATGAAATAAAGATATTGAAAAATAAGTGATTAATAAGTGAACTCTGTTGTACATCAGTCATGATGCAGCTTAATAAATCTCATGAGAAAGTGAACCTTAAGGTAATGTTTTCCTGACTAGTTGGTTTGAGAGGATAGAAGACTCATATTATAGGAGTTAGCCTCCCACTGTGATTGGCTACAAACACACGATGCTGTCACTTTCCAGATGGACACACCCCCAACACACATACTGTACAGATCCGCTAAACACACTGGGACAATAGCAACCCAAAAAATATAAAGGGAAATGTCCAGAATATGATTGTCACAGTTATCAAACAAAATGTTATTGTAAACAGGCAATTGGCGTTCTGTGTTTGCGTTCAGTCTCGCTCTCTCTGGTTGCTGTAGGCTCCTCTTGCTGTCAGTTAAAATCACTGAGGGTGGACGGGTGGGGTGGGGGGTTACAAGCCAATGAGAGACGCAGTTATGATGCATAACCAGAGGAAGCGAGAGGGATAACAGACAAATGTCTTCTCCAGCAGGTGGCGCTGTTGCGTTTCGCTAACTAAGTGATTTTGTATAAAACCTTTGTATAAAGGTCAATAAGTGTCGAATTTGGTAAACATAAATTTGAATTGATTATTTGCTACATGAGGTTTATTTGATCCAATATTTGTTTCGTAATGCTTCGGTTAAGTGTACGGACATAATTAGGAAAATTTGAGGGAAAAAACACTCAGAGTTGTCACGAGATGGCTATGCATATCCATGATCTAGTGAACAAGTGATCAACAACCAATGGACGTGACTGATGGAAGGAGTCACTACAGGTGTGATCAAGCCTTACGTCAAAGTTGCCTGAAGCTGATTGGAAAATCAAATCAGCAAAACAGCTATATCTTTTTTTTGGTCCATCCTGTTCTGATCTAATGAGATGGATGTAGAATCTAGGCCTTTCCCAGTAATGAAGGACAGAAAGCTGCAGCTGTGCACCTCACTGCCGACCACGACTGTATCTGGGAAGGACGTGGTGCAGGGAGCCTCGTGGTGCAGGGAGCCTCGTGGTGCAGGGAGCCTCGTGGTGCAGGGAGCCTCGTGGTGCAGGGAGCCTCGTGGTGCAGGGAGCCCTGGTGCAGGGAGGTGGTGCAGGGAGCCTCGTGGTGCAGGGAGCCTCGTGGTGCAGGGAGCCCGTGGTGCAGGGAGCCTCGTGGTGCAGGGAGCCTCGTGGTGCAGGGAGCCTCGTGGTGCAGGGAGCCTCGTGGTGCAGGGAGCCTCGTGGTGCAGGGAGCCTCGTGGTGCAGGGAGCCTCGTGGTGCAGGGAGCCTCGTGGTGCAGGGAGCCTCGTGGTGCAGGGAGCCTCGTGGTGCAGGGAGCCTCGTGGTGCAGGGAGCCTCGTGGTGCAGGGAGCCCGTGGTGCAGGGAGCCTCGTGGTGCAGGGAGCCTCGTGGTGCAGGGAGCCTCGTGGTGCAGGAGCCTCGTGGTGCAGCGAGGTGGTGCAGCGAGCCTCGTGGTGCAGGGAGCCTCGTGGTGCAGCGAGCCTCGTGGTGCAGCGAGCCTCGTGGTGCAGCGAGCCTCGTGGTGCAGCGAGCCTCGTGGTGCAGCGAGCCTCGTGGTGCAGCGAGCCTCGTGGTGCAGCGAGCCTCGTGGTGCAGCGAGCCTCGTGGTGCAGCGAGCCTCGTGGTGCAGATTGCAGCCGTTCTCACTCAGTGGAGGCAGGCACGAAGATAGGCCTCTCTTGGCATTGGTGAAGACTCCACTCAAGTTAGGGGTTAGAGGTTATATTTCATGGCAGCCTCTCCTATACCACTATTCCCAACATGTTATACACCAGAGGTTGTAAATAAAACCTCTAAAGGTTGGTCTGACTTGTATTGTTATGGTGGGGATCTGAAACCCATAGCCGAATGGATTCA
Organism: Oncorhynchus tshawytscha; assembly: GCF_018296145.1. Taxonomy (NCBI): domain Eukaryota; kingdom Metazoa; phylum Chordata; class Actinopteri; order Salmoniformes; family Salmonidae; genus Oncorhynchus; species Oncorhynchus tshawytscha. The sequence goes on from NW_024609439.1 coordinate 66,532, forward strand.
GGTGAGCACTTCTCAGCATTTATATTCACGGAGAGCAACTTCCATTGAATAAACAGGTCGTGTCCATTTCTTTATAGTATTTTTGTGTTAATTATTGCTTTCTTCCGTGGAAAAATAGAATTGTATAAAAAAGGCCAAAAAAAACAAAAGCAAAATCAAGCAGAGATTTACGACTTTTTAACCCTTTAACCCTGTTAATCATTGCTGAAACATGCGAACTACAAACATTTAACCAGTTAAAGATAATGAATACATGACCATGACATACAAATATATTTCATTAAAAACAATTCATACAAAAGTGGCAAACAACGTGAGTGTATGTATGTGTTACAGCATGACGTAAAATCACTACTTTTACGTACCCCAGGGCATTGTGAAGCAGAATGACGCTCGTAGGTACCCCTACGAGTACCCCTAGCAACTGACATAAATCCCATGATTTATTGATCACCCAGTTATATCTGTAGTTTTTTGTAGAAGCACGACTGAAGTATAAAAATAATTTGTTTAGCTTTTGCATTGCCTGCATTCTTTGAATCTGTACTGCACTTTGATTAATGTAAAGCCCCGTCTAAACCATTTACAATTGTCTGTCCCCACTCCCAGTTAGACGTTATTATACCAGCCAGCTATGTCTCTATACAGAAGAATCGAGCTAACTTAAAAATAGCTTGCAAAACAACTTAGCGTAGCTTAGGTGCTTCTACACCTGCATTGCTTGCTGTTTGGGGTTTTAGGCTGGGTTTCTGTACAGCACGTTGAGGTATCAGCTGATGTAAGAAGGGCTTTATAAATACATTTGATTTGAGCGTAATCGATTTCTGTAAGTAGCATCAGACTACAAAGTTAGAGTTGTAGAAAACTCTCAAGTGATTTGGACAATAGCTTCTAAAAACGTATTCCAAATAAGAAAATATCTTGCTACCTAGCCAGAAAATAAAGACATTTTAATGTACCCGCCTTGACAGCTGGGTATTTATGTTGGACATGCGCAGGCAGATTGCGCACGTCGTGTTTCGTAACAGGTTGTACCAGGAAAGCGGACACTTCCAAAACGCGGTCAAGCATAAACATTGTTCAGCCATCCGTTCATCAGTTTCCTCCTGAATTTCTGTGCGCGAATACACAACACTTTACGGTGTCGCGTGTTTTCTGGTAGGGAAACTTATGTTATACTTGAAAAGATCGGAGAAAAGTTTTCTGAAGTTAGAGCACATTATGTAATTTATTGTAAAGATATGAGTTTTCAAACCAGCATGGAAGTTCTGTGTAACGATCTAGCGATAGCCTACCCATTACCAAGGCAAAATAAGAAAAAGTGCGAGTAATCTATTTTGTAATGACGTGTTATTCAGAAGTAAATGTTCACAGTAAATGTGTTGCATTGAGTATGCTATACAGCCGCGAAATGATTTTAGATAGATGCGCTTGCTTAAAGCAAGAACTGATTTAGAAATTCGACATACTTCTTATTAATGTGCTTGCGGGGAAATCTGACACCTATTTGCTGAAAGCACATAAGTTATCAAAAGTTATCCAACTTTAGAATGTGCAGGTTCCTGTTTGATACTATTCTTACTTGTTGTACTGCAACCAATATTAGCTTAAAACCCCATGCATTTCAATGGTCATCGACTTTCTAGATTCTAGATGGGTCATTCCATGAATAGAGTGCCTTTTGCTTTCCTTTGATATTTTACATAGGAATTGTGCACCAATATGGAATTTCAAAAACCTGTTACATTAAGTGCCTCTTAATAGAAACCACATGGAAAAATTAAATAAATCACTTTTATAATATGAATAAAGACTTTCTAGAATGCCCAAAATCTGCATTTGTACATGTCCCTTCTCATGTTTTTCTGACTTCTAGGAAGATTTTAAGCCAATATTTTTAACAAGGGTCTAAATGGGTTCAGAACATAATAAATCGGGTGTTATTTTCAGAGCTGACTGAGGCCATGTCAGCGGTGTGGATCAGCTCCTCTCTCCTGAGGTCCAGGGCAACTCACCTCAGACAGCTCAGTGTGTTCTCTAGAAGGGCTGTGTTACAACCTGTACAGGTGGTCTCCTCACTACAGAAGACATGGACACCTGGGAACCCAACCTGGTGCTGTAGGTAGGTCAGCTCTCTTCACATTGTCAGACATAAACAGACTAGCTGGATTATTTCTGTCATTTTGCAAGTTGTGTTTCCTTTCTAAAGCCCACCTCTGACCTTTGACATAGATTGTAGATGCCATTTTGTCATTCAGGCCTATAGAGCACACCACTAGATGGGGTCAATCCCATTTCAATGTAGTCAATTACAGTTGCAGTGATCGCTATGATCCGTCAGCTGTAGAGTATGGACCTGATGGCCTGTGTCTTGCCCAGTATTCAGACTGAGGGTAATGTACTTCAATGCTGAGCCACGCTATCGAAACAATCCATTTCAGAAACTGGTTTTTAAAATGTGGTTTTACTTGGATTGTCCAGCCCCGTTTCTGCTTTGGCCGTAAGGAACGGGGCTCGGCGTGGTTGTCTTGGCTGTAAGGAACGGGGCTCGGCGTGGCTGTCTTGGCTGTAAGGAACGGGGCTCGGCGTGGCTGTCTTGGCTGTAAGGAACGGGGCTCGGCGTGGCTGTCTTGGCTGTAAGGAACGGGGCTCGGCGTGGCTGTCTTGGCCGTGAGGAACGGGGAACGCGGGCTCGGCGTGGCTGTCTTGGCTGTCTTGGTAAGGAACGGGGCTCGGCGTGGCTGTCTTGGCTGTAAGGAACGGGGCTCGGCGTGGTTGTCTTGGCTGTGAGGAACGGGGCTCGGCGTGGTTGTCTTCGTAAGGAACGGGGCTCGGCGTGGCTGTCTTGGCTGTAAGGAACGGGGCTCGGCGTGGCTGTCTTGGCTGTAAGGAACGGGGCTCGGCGTGGTTGTCTTGGCTGTAAGGAACGGGGCTCGGCGTGGTTGTCTTGGCCGTAAGGAACGGGGCTCGGCGTGGCTGTCTTGGCTGAAAGGAACGGGGCTCGGCGTGGCTGTCTTGGCTGTAAGGAACAGGGCTCGGCGTGGTTGTCTTGGCCGTAAGGAACGGGGCTCGGCGTGGCTGTCTTGGCCGTAAGGAACGGGGCTCGTAAGGCGCGTGGTGGCTGTCTTGGCCGTAAGGAACGGGGCTCGGCGTGGTTGTCTTGGCCGTAAGGAACGGGGCTCGTTGTCGTGGTTGTCTTGGCCGTAAGGAACGGGGCTCGGCGTGGTTGTCTTGGCCGTAAGGAACGGGGCTCGGCGTGGTTGTCTTGGCCGTGAGGAACGGGGCTCGGCGTGGCTGTCTTGGCCGTAAGGAACGGGGCTCGGGCGTGGTTGTCTTGGCCGTAAGGAACGGGGCTCGGCGTGGTTGTCTTGGCCGTGAGGAACGGGGCTCGGCCTGGTCGTCTTGGCCGTGAGGAACGGGGCTCGGCGTGGTCGTCTTGGCCGTGAGGAATGGGGCTCGGCGTGGTCGTCTTGGCCGTAAGGAACGGGGCTCGGCGTGGTCGTCTTGGCTGTAAGGAACGGGGCTCAGCGTGGTTGTCTTGGCTCAGCGTGGTTGTCTTGGCCGTGAGGAACGGGGCTCAACGTGGTCGTCTTGGCCGTGAGGAACGGGGCTCGGCGCGGTCGTCTTGGCCGTGAGGAACGGGGCTCGGCGTGGTCGTCTTGGCCGTGAGGAACGGGCTCGGCGGTCGTCTTATCTTGGCCGGGGCTGAGGACGGGGCTGTGCGCGGTCGTCTTGGCCGCGAGGAACGGGGCTGGGCGCTGGTCGTCTTGGCCGCTGAGGAACGGGGCTCGGGGCGGTCGTCTTGGCCGCGAGGAACGGGGCTCGGCGCGGTCGTCTTGGCCGTGAGGAACGGGGCTCGGCGTGGTCGTCTTGGCACTGAACATGTTTGTCACGTATCCGTTATCTCTGGTTTCCCCTCTGAAAGACTTTGTGTCCTGTGACCTGATGGGAGAATAGTGAGTGAGGTGGGCCGTATCTGTGCTGTTTCCCCAACGGCTCCTAAGAGAACAGTGGAGAGGGGAGAGAACAGTGGAGAGGGGAGAGAACAGTGGAGAGGGGAGAGAACAGTGGAGAGGGGAGAGAACAGTGGAGAGGGGAGAGAACAGTGGAGAGGGGAGAGGAGAGGAGAGGGGAGAGAACCGTGGAGAGGGGAGAGAACAGTGGAGAGAACCGTGGAGAGGGGGAGAGAACAGTGGAGAGAACAGTGGAGTGGAGAGGGGAGAGAACAGTGGAGAGGGGAGAGAACAGTGGAGAGGGGAGAGAACAGTGGAGAGGGGAGAGAACAGTGGAGAGGGGAGAGAACAGTGGAGAGGGGAGAGACGGGGAGAGGGGAGAGAACAGTGGAGAGGGGAGAGAACAGTGGAGAGGGGAGAGAACGGGGGAGAGGGGAGAGAACAGTGGAGAGAAGAACAGTGGAGAGGGGAGAGAACGGGGGAGAGGGGAGAGAACAGTGGAGAGGGGAGAGAACAGTGGAGAGAACAGGGAGAGAACAGGGGAGAGGGGAGAGAACAGTGGAGAGGGGAGAGAACAGTGGAGAGGGGAGAGAACGGTGGAGAGGGGAGAGAACAGTGGAGAGGGGGGGAACAGTGGAGAGTGGAGAGAACAGTGGAGAGGGGAGGGGAGAGGAGAGGGAGGAGAGGGGAGAGAACGGTGGAGAGGGGAGGGAACAGTGGAGAGGGGAGGGAACAGTGGAGAGGGGAGGGAGAGGAGAGGAGACGGGAGAGGGGAGGGAACAGTGGAGAGGGGAAAGGAGAGGAGAGGGGAGGGGAGAGAACGGTGGAGAGGGGAGGGAACAGTGGAGAGGGGTCCACTATGAAACCACAGTCAGGGAACACAACAGGAGGTTGGGTCTGAGATGAAGGGGGATTCCATCCAGAACCTTCTTCTGTTTCAAAATAGATTACTTTCATGGATAAAGAACACCCTCACAGTCAACTCTACAGTCTGTAAACCAAACCGATCCCTTTGTTTCTTCTCCCTCTTTGTATACCAACCCATCCCTCTGTGTCTGGGCGGCAGGTAGTCTAGTGGTTAAGAGCAATGGGCCAGTAAGCAAAAGGTCTCTGGTTTGAATCCCATAGCCGACTTGCTCTTGAGCAAGGCATTTAACCCTAATTGCTCCTGTGGGCCTCTCTGGATAAGAGTGTCTGCTAAATGACTCAAATGTAAATATCTACTCCCTCTCTCTGTTCCAACCCATGTCTCTCTGTTCCAACCCATGTCTCTCTGTTCCAACCCTTCTCTCTCTGTTCCAACCCTTCTCTCTCTGTTCCAACCCATGTCTCTCTTTTCCAACCCATGTCTCTCTGTTCCAACCCATGTCTCTCTGTTCCAACCCATGTCTCTCTGTTCCAACCCATGTCTCTCTGTTCCAACCCATGTCTCTCTGTTCCAACCCTTCTCTCTCTGTTCCAACCCATGTCTCTCTGTTCCAAACCATGTCTCTCTGTTCCAAACCATGTCTCTCTGTTCCAAACCATGTCTCTGTTCCAACCCATGTCTCTCTGTTCCAACCCATGTCTCTCTGTTCCAACCCATGTCTCTCTGTTCCAACCCATCTCTCTGTGTTTACTCCCTCTTTATCTCTCTCTGTATCAGACTTTGGTCAACTACAGTACATATGTCAAATACTTGGTTGTGTTTACTGTAGTTTGCGTGGTACAATGGAACCAATTAAATAGTCCTCTATGTCCAAACTCCAAAGTGTTATCAAGTGCACCTAAAAACAGCTTCCAACTATTTCCCTCATGTATTTGACCCAGGTCTACTCTGTCTACTGTTCATGTCTGTCCCTCAACAGATCCCTCCATGTGGACAGTCCCCCCGTGGTCCCAGGGCAGAGCTTCAGCTACGTCCATGGGGCCTCCTCAGTGTCCCTGCTGGGCCAGACGGTGGGTCAGAGTTTGCAGGCGGCAGCTAACCGCTGGCCCCACAGAGAGGCCCTGGTGTTCCTGCAGGATGGAGTCCGTAAGACCTTCTCCCAGTTTCAGGAGGACGTAGGTCTTTCATCCACCCTCTCTTCTAATCTATTTCATCATATCTAGAGATCATTGTTAGGCCGTTACCTTTGTACCCACTCAAAGCACATTCAGCAGGACCATCTGTCAGTGCATCTGATTGGTGGTTAACCAAATAGTAACATAACTATTATGTGTCAGTATATTGTTGGGAAACTATTTATAGATATCATCCTGTATATTACTTCCTGGGTCATGGTCTCCCTCCTCCCCAGGTTGACCAGGCCGCTGCAGGTCTCCTGGCCCTGGGTCTGAAGAGAGGGGACAGACTAGGAGTCTGGGGGCCCAACACATACCACTGGATCCTGTTTCAGTTCGCCACAGCCAAGGCTGGCATCATACTGGTGAAGATGAGCTATTATATTAGATTCTAAAATGAACATGTATTATCTGTTAGGATCAATTGGTCCGAATATTAAAGTATTGTTCTAATCTCTACAGGTGTCAATAAACCCAGCCTATCAGCTGAAGGAGCTGGAGTTCACCCTGGGGAAGGTTTGTTCTAATCTCTACAGGTGTCAATAAACCCAGCCTATCAGCTGAAGGAGCTGGAGTTCACCCTGGGGAAGGTTTGTTCTAATCTCTACAGGTGTCAATAAACCCAGCCTATCAGCTGAAGGAGCTGGAGTTCACCCTGGGGAAGGTTTGTTCTAATCTCTACAGGTGTCAATAAACCCAGCCTATCAGCTGAAGGAGCTGGAGTTCACCCTGGGGAAGGTTTGTTCTAATCTCTACAGGTGTCAATAAACCCAGCCTATCAGCTGAAGGAGCTGGAGTTCACCCTGGGGAAGGTTTGTTCTAATCTCTACAGGTGTCAATAAACCCAGCCTATCAGCTGAAGGAGCTGGAGTTCACCCTGGGGAAGTTTGTTCTTAAACCCAGCCTATCAGCTTCTAATCTCTACAGGTGTCAATAAACCCAGCCTATCAGTTCACCCTGGGGAAGGTTTGTTCTAATCTCTACAGGTGTCAATAAACCCAGCCTATCAGCTGAAGGAGCTGGAGTTCACCCTGGGGAAGGTTTGTTCTAATCTCTACAGGTGTCAATAAACCCAGCCTATCAGCTGAAGGAGCTGGAGTTCACCCTGGGGAAGGTTTGTTCTAATCTCTACAGGTGTCAATAAACCCAGCCTATCAGCTGAAGGAGCTGGAGTTCACCCTGGGGAAGGTTTGTTCTCAATAAAAGCCTATCTGAAGGAGCACCCTGGGGAAGGTTTGTTCTAATACAGGTGTCAATAAACCCAGCCTATCAGCTGAAGGAGCTGGAGTTCACCCTGGGGAAGGTTTGTTCTAATCTCTACAGGTGTCAATCCAGCCTATCAGCTGAAGGAGCTGGAGTTCACCCTGGGGAAGGTTTGTTCTAATCTCACCCAGGTGTTAAACCCAGCCTATCAGCTGAAGGAGCTGGAGTTCACCCTGGGGAAGGTTTGTTCTAATCTCTACAGGTGTCAATAAACCCAGCCTATCAGCTGAAGGAGCTGGAGTTCACCCTGGGGAAGGTTTGTTCTAATCTCTACAGGTGTCAATAAACCCAGCCTATCAGCTGAAGGAGCTGGAGTTATGGGGAAGGTTTGTTCTAATCTCTAGGTGCAGTGCTGAAAGCAGGGGAAGGTTTGTTCTAATCTCTACAGGTGTCAATAAACCCAGCCTATCAGCTGAAGGAGCTGGAGTTCACCCTGGGGAAGGTTTGTTCTTATCCAGAACAGTGTTGTTTTACACTTCCTGGATAGACTGAATGAATAGCTGAACTGATCCTGACCCTGGTGCTGTCTGTGTCCCACCCAGTTTAAGACCCAGAGGTTCTGTTATCTCTGTCTCTGTAGGTGCAGTGTAAAGCAGTGGTGTGTCCCACCCAGTTTAAGACCCAGAGGTTCTGTTATCTCTGTCTCTGTAGGTGCAGTGTAAAGCAGTGGTGTGTCCCACCCAGTTTAAGACCCAGAGGTTCTGTTATCTCTGTCTCTGTAGGTGCAGTGTAAAGCAGTGGTGTGTCCCACCCAGTTTAAGACCCAGAGGTTCTGTTGAGACTGAGGTGCCCAGATGGACACAGCAGAGTGGTGGTCTTCAGGAGCTCCAGTTTAAGAAGGTTCTGTATTCTGCATCAGTGACAGTGGTGTGTCCCACAGTTTAAGACCCAGAGGTTCTGTTAATATTGTCTCTGTATCATGTAGGTGCAGTGCTGAGTGTAAAGACCCAGAGGTTCTGTACTACTGCATCATGACTGAGTTAACAGACAGGTTCTGTTATCTCTGCATAGTTGTGTGTCCCACCATCATGACTGAGTCAACAGAGGTTCTGTTATCTCTGTCTCTGTATAGGTGAGTGTAACATGTTAAGACCCATATTGTATCTACTGTCTCATGACTGCAGTGTAAACAGTATGTTAATATTGTACCCACCCACTAAGTCAACAGAGGTTCTGTTACTACTGCATCTGGTAGTTTAAATAGGTTTGTACTACTGCATCATGACTGAGTTAACAGACATATTGTACTATGCATCATGACTGAGCAACAGACAGATGGACACAGCAGATCATGACTGAGTCAACATGTTACATATTGTACTACTGTATCATGACTGAGTCAACAGACAGGTATGTTAATATTGTACTACTGTATCATGACTGAGTTAACAGACAGGTATGTTAATATTGTACTACTGTATCATGACTGAGTCAACAGACAGGTATGTTAATATTGTACTACTGTATCATGACTGAGTTAACAGACATATTGTACTACTGCATCATGACTGAGTTAACAGACATATTGTACTACTGCATCATGACTGAGTCAACAGACATATTGTACTACTGCATCATGACTGAGTCAACAGACATATTGTATTACTGCATCATGACTGAGTCAACAGACATATTGTACTACTGCATCATGACTGAGTCAACAGACATATTGTACTACTGCATCATGACTGAGTCAACAGACATATTGTACTACTGCATCATGACTGAGTCAACAGACATATTGTACTACTGCATCATGACTGAGTCAACAGACATATTGTATTACTGCATCATGACTGAGTCAACAGACATATTGTATTACTGCATCATGACTGAGTCAACAGACATATTGTATTACTGCATCATGACTGAGTCAACAGACATATTGTACTACTGTACCATGACTGAGTTAACAGACAGGTATGTTAATATTGTACTACTGTACCATGACTGAGTCAACAGACAGGTATGTTAATATTGTACTACTGGACCATGACTGCGTCAACAGACATATTGTATTACTGCACCATGAAGTAAACAAGTACCTAGCAGGATAGCGAACATCATAGATATAGAACCCTGAACAGATATGTGGTCTGTGGCTAACATATTTATAGCCATAGTAGAGATCCCATTAAATTACTAGAAGGGCTATGTCATAAACCCTCAAAGTTCCTGAATGGTATGATAATGGCAGCCATTTTGGTCAGGGACAAATCCAAACCAGCCTAATTGAAAGGAAAGGAAGTAGAGGCAAAGGTGATGCACTTCCTGCTTTTACTGATGCACGAACATAAAAGTAAGGCATGTGATACTGTATATCAGAAATGGTGTATTAGAATTATTGGCTAATGTGAAACACAGTAGAAGGGAACACAGCAACTCTGCTGGATCGACTCTGAATAAGAAATATTACCACCGGTGGATGTCTAGTTACCTGTAAATGGAACCTCAGTATCTGTGTATGGTGATGGTGACAGACGGGGACAGTAGAGGACCTAATGAAGGCTGTTACTGTAATGTTACTATCATTGTGTTGCTGTAATGTTACTGTAATGTAATGGTCATTGTGTTACTGTAATGTAATGGTCATTGTGTTACTGTAATATTACTGAGTGTTACTGTAATGTAATGGTCATTGTGTTACTGTAATGTTACTGTAATTTAATGGTCATTGTGTTACTGTAATGTAATGGTCATTGTGTTACTGTAATGTCATGGTCATTGTGTTACTGTAATGTTACTGTATTGTAATGGTCATTGTGTTACTGTAATGTTACTGTAATGTAATGGTCATTGTGTTACTGTAATGTAACGGTCATTTTGGTACTGTAATGTTACTGTCATTGTGTTACTGTAATGTTACTGTAATGTAATGGTCATTGTGTTACTGTAATGTTACTGTAATGTAATGGTCATTGTGTTACTGTAATGTTATGGTCATTGTGTTACTGTAATGGTCATTGTGTTACTGTAATGTAACGGTCATTTTGGTACTGTAATGTTACTGTCATTGTGTTACTGTAATGTTACTGTAATGTAATGGTCATTGTGTTACTGTAATGTTACTGTAATGTAATGGTCATTGTGTTACTGTAATGTTACTGTCATTGTGTTACTGTAATGTTACTGTAATGTAATGGTCATTGTGTTACTGTAATGTAACGGTCATTGTGTTACTGTAATGTAATGGTCATTGTGTTACTGTAATGTAACGGTCAGTGTGACTGTAATGTAATGGTCATTGTGTTACTGTAATGTTACTGTAATGTAATGGTCATTGTGTTACTGTAATGTAGTGGTCATTGTGTTACTGTCATTGTGTTACTGTAATGTTACTGTAATGTAATGGTCATTGTATTACTGTAATGTAACGGTCATTGTGTTACTGTAATGTAACGGTCATTGTGTTACTGTAATGTAATGGTCATTGTGTTACTGTAATGTTAATGTAATGGTCATTGTGTTACTGTAATGTAACGGTCATTGTTTCTGTAATGTTACTGTAATGTAATGGTCATTGTGTTACTGTAATGTTACTGTCATTGTGTTACTGTAATGTTACTGTACTGTAATGGTCATTGTGTTACTGTAATGTTACTGTAATGTAATGGTCATTGTGTTACTGTAATGTAACGGTCATTGTGTTACTGTAATGTAACGGTCATTGTGTTACTGTAATGTTACTGTAATGTTAACCTACTGTGTTCCTCCTGCCAGACTACCAGACCTGCGTATGGTGATTGTGACAGACAGCAGACAGACAGGGACTGTACATGTAGAGGATGTGATGCAGGCTGGAAGCAGACAGCACCACCAGGAGCTGCAGGACCTGCAGACCAAACTGTCCTTCGACGACCCCATCAACATACAGTTCACATCCGTAGGTCTCCTGTTGAAAGAAGAAGAAGAATTCTTTACGGCTGATTTCCTGGACACAGATTACCCTGTCTAGGACACCGATTACCCCGTCTAGGACACAGATTACCCTGTCTAGGACACAGATTACCCTGTCTAGGACACAGATTACCCTGTCTAGGACACAGATTACCCTGTCTAGGACACACGTTCCGCTAACGGAATCCCCCCCCCCAACAGTATTAGTCTGTCTGATGTCTACTGGTCTGGAGGGAACAACAGTATTAGTCTGTCTAATGTCTACTGTTCTCTAGGGAACAACAGGAAATCCTAAAGGTGCCACCCTCTCCCACCACAACATCGTCAACAACGCCTATTTTGTGGGTCTACGTCTGGGATTCAACTGGAAGGTCAGTGGAGACATGAGACTATTATCATCTCTCTCTCTGTCGCCCTCTCTCTCTGTCGCCCTCTCTCTCTGTCGCCCCCTCTCTCTCTCTCGCCCCCTCTCTCGCCCCCTCTCTCTCTCTGTCGCCCCCCCTCTCTCTCTCTGTCGCCCCCCTCTCTCTCTCTGTCGCCCCCTCTCTCTCTCTGTCGCCCTCTCTCTCTGTCGCCCCCTCTCTCTCTCTGTCGCCCCCTCTCTCTCTCTCTGTCGCCCCCCCCTCTCTCTCTCTGTCGCCCCCTCTCTCTCTCTCTCTGTCGCCCCTCTCTCTCTCTCTCTGTCGCCCTCTCTCTCTCTCTCTGTCGCCCTCTCTCTCTCTCTCTGTCGCTCTCTCTCTCTCTCTGTCGCCCTCTCTCTCTCTCTCTGTCGCCTCTCTCTCTCTCTCTGTCGCCCTCTCTCTCTCTCTCTCTCTGTCGCTCTCTCTCTCTCTGTCGCTCTCTCTCTCTGTCTCTCTCTCTCTGTCGCTCTCTCTCTCTCTCTCTCTCTCTCTCTGTCGCTCTCTCTCTCTCTCTGTCGCCTCTCTCTCTGTCTCTCTCTCTCTCTCTCTCTCTCTGTCTACTCAGGCAGGCCGTTGGCCAGTGGCACTGTATTGTCCTCAAAGGACTGGGAGCGACTCTCTCTCTCTGTCGCCGCCTCTCTCTCTCTCTCTGTCTCTCTCTGTGGCTCTCTCTCTCTCTCTCTGTCTCGCTCTCTCTCTCTCTCTCTCTCTCTCTGTGGCTCTCTCTCTCTGTCTCTGTCGCTCTCTCTCTCTCTCTGTCGCTCTCTCTCTCTCTCTGTCGCCTCTCTCTCTCTGTCTCTCTCTCTGTCTCGCTCTCTCTCTCTCTCTGTCGCTCTCTCTCTGTCGCTCTCGCTCTCTCTCTCTCTCTCTCTGTCGCTCTCGCTCTCTCTCTCTGTCGCCCTCTCTCTCTGTCGCTCTCTCTCTCTCTGTCGCTCTCTCTCTCTGTCGGTCTCTCTCTCTCTGTCGCTCTCTCTCTCTGTGACTCTCTGTGTCTCTCTTTCTCTCTCTCTGTCTCTCTCTCTCTCTCTCTGTTTCTCTGTCTCTCTCTCTGTCGCTCTCTCTCTCTGTCTCTCTCTCTCTGTTTCTCTGTCTCTCTCTCTCTCTCTCTCTCTCTCTCTCTCTCTCTCTCTCTCTCTCTCTCTGTCTCTCTCTCTGTCGCTCTCTCTCTCTGTCGCTCTCTCTGTCTCTCTCTCTCTCTCTCTCTCTGTCGCCTCTCTCTCTCTCTCTCTCTCTCTCTCTGTCTCTCTCTCTCTCTCTCTCTCTCTCTCTCTCTCTCTCTCTCTCTCTCTCTCTCTCTCTCTCTCTCTCTCTCTCTGTCTCTCTCTCTGTCTCTCTCTCTCTCTGTCTCTCTCTCTCTCTCTCTCTCTCTCTCTGTCTCTCTCTCTGTCGCCCTCTCTCTCTCTCTGTCTCTCTCTCTGTCGCTCTCTCTCTCTCTCTCTCTCTCTCTCTGTCGCCCTCTCTCTCTCTCTCTCTGTGGCTCTCTCTCTCTCTGTGACTCTCTGTGTCTCTCTTTCTCTCTCTCTGTCGCCTTCTCTCTGTCGCTCTCTCTCTCTCTCTCTGTCGCTCTCTCTCTCTGTCGCCTCTCTCTCTCTCTCTCTCTCTCTCTCTCTCTCTCTCTCTCTCTCTCTCTCTCTCTCTCTCTCTCTCTCTCTCTGTCTCGCTCTCTGTCTCTCTGTCTCGCTCTCTGCCTCTCTCTCTCTCTCTCTTCGGTCTCTCTCTCTCTCTCTCTCTCTCTCTGTCGCCCTCTCAATTCAATTCAATTCAAGGGCTTTATTGGCATGGGAAACATGTGTTAACATTGCCAAAGCAAGTGAGGTAGACAACATACAAAGTGAATATATAAAGTGAAAAACAACAAAAAATTAACAGTAAACATTACACATACAGAAGTTTCAAAACAGTAAAGACATTACAAATGTCATATTATATATATATACAGTGTTCTAACAATGTACAAATGGCTAAAGGACACAAGATAAAATAAATAAGCATAAATATGGGTTGTATTTACAATGGTGTTTGTTCTTCACTGGTTGCCCTTTTCTCGTGGCAACAGGTCACAAATCTTGCTGCTGTGATGGCACACTGTGGAATTTCACCCAGTAGATATGGGAGTTTTTCAAAATTGGATTTGTTTTCGAATTCTTTGTGGATCTGTGTAATCTGAGGGAAATATGTCTCTCTAATATGGTCATACATTGGGCAGGAGGTTAGGAAGTGCAGCTCAGTTTCCACCTCATTTTGTGGGCAGTGAGCACATAGCCTGTCTTCTCTTGAGAGCCATGTCTGCCTACGGCGGCCTTTCTCAATAGCAAGGCTATGCTCACTGAGTCTGTACATAGTCAAAGCTTTCCTTAATTTTGGGTCAGTCACAGTGGTCAGGTATTCTGCCGCTGTGTACTCTCTGTGTAGGGCCAAATAGCATTCTAGTTTGCTCTGTTTTTTTGTTAATTCTTTCCAATGTGTTAAGTAGTTATCTTTTTGTTTTCTCATGATTTGGTTGGGTCTAATTGTGCTGCTGTCCTGGGGCTCTGTAGTGTGTGTTTGTGTTTGTGAACAGAGCCCCAGGACCAGCTTGCTTAGGGGACTCTTCTCCAGGTTCATCTCTCTGTAGGTGATGGCTTTGTTATGGAAGGTTTGTGAATCGCTTCCTTTTAGGTGGTTGTAGAATTTAACAGCTCTTTTCTGGATTTTGATAATTAGTGGGTATCGGCCTAATTCTGCTCTGCATGCATTATTTGGTGTTCTACGTTGTACACGGAGGATATTTTTGCAGAATTCTGCGTGCCTCTCTCTCTCTCTCTCTGTCGCCCTCTCTCTCTCTCTCTCTCTGTCGCCCTCTCTCTCTCTCTCTCTCTCTCTGTGGCTCTCTCTGTCTCTCTCTCTCTGTCTCGCTCTCTCTCTCTCTCTCTCTCTCTCTCTGTCTCGCCCTCTCTCTCTGTCTCTCTCTCTGTCTCTCTCTCTGTCGCCTCTCTCTCTGTCGCCCTCTCTCTCTGTCGCCCTCTCTCTCTGTCGCTCTCTCTCTCTGTCGCTCTCTCTCTCTCTGTGACTCTCTCTGTCTCTCTTTCTCTCTCTCTGTCTGTCTCTCTCTCTCTCTTTCTCTGTCTCTCTCTCTGTCGCCTCTCTCTCTCTCTCTCTGTCTCTCTCTACTTTTCTCATGTAACCTCTACTCTTTTTGATTCCCCCTCAGCCTATAAGAGCGTGTGTTCCTGTTCCTCTGTACCACTGCATGGGCTCAGTGTTAGGAGCGATGTGTTTGGCACTGCATGGCATCACCCTGGTCTTCCCCTCTGCTGGGTACGACAGCCGTGCCAACCTGGAGGCCATTCAGAATGAAAGGTAGTAAAGTTTAGGAACCTCTTCCTTAAGTGACTTACACATTCTGGAGACTTACAATAGAGATATTTCATGTCAGTCTGTTGTAATAAGAATAATATAAATAGCTGCCACTGAGCACATTGAGAATGAACCTCTATAATACACTAAATACCTCTCTATATGTTCTCTGTTTCAGGTGTAATTTCCTCTACGGAACTCCTACCATGTACATTGACATGCTTGGACAGCCTGACCTACACAACTATGACCTGTCATCAGTTGAATCTGGTGAGAGATTTGAGGTTTGTTTGTGTAGACTGTTGTTTGATGGCTGGAAATGCATAAAAATAAACTGAATTGCTGTGGTAAAGTTTAAGCTGAAAGGGGTAATTTGCAGTTGCTACATCCATTTTTTGGACTTATATATTAAATTCATGTACCCATTGATTCTTGAAGATTATAACATACAAATACCTCTTGAGTTTAACTTCAGCTGTCGCACCAAAATATAAGCCTGTTTTACTCCAATGTTTGTAAACTTTGTAAACGTTAGTCTGGAGACCTGTTTTAACCTGTTTTAACCTGTTTTGAGGCTCTTGACTAACATTTTCGGTTGGTCTCGCTGGCGCCGCTACGGTTTTCAGTCGGGGTCTCTGGCGCCGCTACGGTTTTCAGTCGGGGTCTCTGGCGCCGCTATGGTTTTCAGTCGGTGTCTCTGGCTCCGCTATGGTTTTCAGTCGGTGTCTCTGGCTCCACTATGGTTTTCAGTCGGGGTCTCTGGCTCCGCTATGGTTTTCAGTCGGTGTCTCTGGCTCCGCTATGGTTTTCAGTCGGTGTCTCTGGTGCCGCTATGGTTTTGAATTGGTGGCACCAGTTCATGATTTGGTTGCACCAATATCTTGTCACTCAATAGAAACATGTTATAATCTTGTTATAAAGTCACTGTGGTTTACAGAGATGGTATGATTAAATAAATACATTTTATCATCAAACATGTCTAAGCAGTAATGAATGATTCAGGTCATTTTCATCTACAACTTAAACTATTCGCTAAGTACTGTTGCAACCTCAGACAACATTTTCCAGAGAAGCCCAATTCAACCAATAGCAAAATCCTCTGACAATGGTTTCAAAATAATACACAATTACATTTAACACAGATGACCCTTACTAATCAGGAAGCTCTCTGATATGTTGTGATGGACTGTCATTATAAATGCTTCACAGGAACCTGGTCAAATGAGGTTTGTAGTGTGGCTAGCCACTGAATGACTCTGAAGTCACTGTCAGCATGCAGTCAAAGCTACGAACCACTTTTGGAGCTAACTCGTGTTCTCAAATCGTATCCTGATGTCGACAACAGATATGAGTTGCTAACTTAGCATTAGCAATTCAATGAGCAAACTTAGCTGGCAATGTTTGGTGGTTACATACATTTTAGAGAAAACAAGTTATATTAAGTAGCTAGCTAACTAGCTAGCATTAGCAATGTTTGGTGGTCAATGAGACAGAGCTAGCTAACTAGCTAGCATTAGCAATGTTTGGTGGTCAATGAGACAGAGCTAGCTAACTAGCTAGCATTAGCAATGTTTGGTGGTCAATGAGACTGAGAGCTAGCTAACTAGCTAGCATTAGCAATGTTTGGTGGTCAATGAGACTGAGAGCTAGCTAACCAGCAATGTAACAAAATAATAATTTTGAAAAAGGCTCTGCATTTCATTAATCACAGTAGCAAGCATTGGAACGCTGCGATTGGTTGCCCAAAATTCATACATCAGAGACCCTTCCCCTCTAAATAGTGATCATACATCAGAGACCCTTCCCCTCTAAATAGTGATCATACATCAGAGACCCTTCCCCTCTAAATAGTGATCAGACATCAGAGACCCTTCACCTCTAAATAGTGATCATACATCAGAGACCCTTCCCCTCTAAATAGTGATCATACATCAGAGACCCTTCCCCTCTAAATAGTGATCATACATCAGAGACCCTTCACCTCTAAATAGTGATCATACATCAGAGACCCTTCACCTCTAAATAGTGATCATACATCAGAGACCCTTCCCCTCTAAATAGTGATCATACATCAGAGACCCTTCCCCTCTAAATAGTGATCATACATCAGAGACCCTTCCCCTCTAAATAGTGATCATACATCAGAGACCCTTCCCCTCTAAATAGTGATCATACATCAGAGACCCTTCACCTCTAAATAGTGATCATACATCAGAGACCCTTCCCCTCTAAATAGTGATCATACATCAGAGACCCTTCCCCTCTAAATAGTGATCATACATCAGAGACCCTTCCCCTCTAAATAGTGATCATACATCAGAGACCCTTCACCTCTAAATAGTGATCATACATCAGAGACCCTTCCCCTCTAAATAGTGATCATACATCAGAGACCCTTCACCTCTAAATAGTGATCATACATCAGAGACCCTTCCCCTCTAAATAGTGATCATACATCAGAGACCCTTCCCCTCTAAATAGTGATCATACATCAGAGACCCTTCCCCTCTAAATAGTGATCATACATCAGAGACCCTTCCCCTCTAAATAGTGATCATACATCAGAGACCCTTCCCTCTAAATAGTGATCATACATCAGAGACCCTTCCCTCTAAATAGTGATCATACATCAGAGACCCTTTCCCTCTAAATAGTGATCATACATCAGAGACCCTTCACCTCTAAATAGTGATCATACATCAGAGACCCTTCCCCTCTAAATAGTGATCATACATTAGAGACCCTTCCCCTCTAAATAGTGATCATACATCAGAGACCCTTCCCCTCTAAATAATGATCATACATCAGAGACCCTTCCCCTCTAAATAGTGATCATACATCAGAGACCCTTCCCCTCTAAATAGTGATCATACATCAGAGACCCTTCCCCTCTAAATAGTGATCATACATCAGAGACCCTTCCCCTCTAAATAGTGATCATACATCAGAGACCCTTCACCTCTAAATAGTGATCATACATCAGAGACCCTTCCCCTCTAAATAGTGATCATACATCAGAGACCCTTCCCCTCTAAATAGTGATCATACATCAGAGACCCTTCCCCTCTAAATAGTGATCATACATCAGAGACCCTTCCCCTCTAAATAGTGATCATACATCAGAGACCCTTCCCCTCTAAATAGTGATCATACATCAGAGACCCTTCCCCTCTAAATAGTGATCATACATCAGAGACCCTTCCCTCTAAATAGTGATCATACATCAGAGACCCTTCCCTCTAAATAGTGATCATACATCAGAGACCCTTCCCCTCTAAATAGTGATCATACATCAGAGACCCTTCCCCTCTAAATAGTGATCATACATCAGAGACCCTTCCCCTCTAAATAGTGATCATACATCACATCTAAATAGTGATCAGAGACCCTTCCCCTCTAAATAGTGATCATACATCAGAGACCCTTCCCCTCTAAATAGTGATCATACATCAGAGACCCTTCCCCTCTAAATAGTGATCATACATCAGAGACCCTTCACCTCTAAATAGTGATCATACATCAGAGACCCTTCCCTCTAAATAGTGATCATACATCAGAGACCCTTCCCCTCTAAATAGTGATCATACATCAGAGACCCTTCCCCTCTAAATAGTGATCATACATCAGAGACCCTTCACCTCTAAATAGTGATCATACATCAGAGACCCTTCCCCTCTAAATAGTGATCATACATCAGAGACCCTTCACCTCTAAATAGTGATCATACATCAGAGACCCTTCACCTCTAAATAGTGATCATACATCAGAGACCCTTCCCCTCTAAATAGTGATCATACATCAGAGACCCTTCCCTCTAAATAGTGATCATACATCAGAGACCCTTCACCTCTAAATAGTGATCATACATCAGAGACCCTTCCCCTCTAAATAGTGATCATACATCAGAGACCCTTACATCCCTCTAAATAGTGATCATACATCAGAGACCCTTCCCCTCTAAATAGTGATCATACATCAGAGACCCTTCCCCTCTAAATAGTGATCATACATCAGAGACCCTTCCCCTCTAAATAGTGATCATACATCAGAGACCCTTCACCTCTAAATAGTGATCATACATCAGAGACCCTTCCCCTCTAAATAGTGATCATACATCAGAGACCCTTCCCCTCTAAATAGTGATCATACATCAGAGACCCTTCCCCTCTAAATAGTGATCATACATCAGAGACCCTTCACCTCTAAATAGTGATCATACATCAGAGACCCTTCCCCTCTAAATAGTGATCATACATCAGAGACCCTTCCCCTCTAAATAGTGATCATACATCAGAGACCCTTCCCCTCTAAATAGTGATCATACATCAGAGACCCTTCCCCTCTAAATAGTGATCATACATCAGAGACCCTTCCCCTCTAAATAGTGATCATACATCAGAGACCCTTCCCCTCTAAATAGTGATCATACATCAGAGACCCTTCAGAGACCCTCTAAATAGTGATCATACATCAGAGACCCTTCCCTCTAAATAGTGATCATACATCAGAGACCCTTCCCTCTAAATAGTGATCATACATCAGAGACCCTTCCCCTCTAAATAGTGATCATACATCAGAGACCCTTCCTCTAAATAGTGATCATACATCAGAGACCCTTCCTCTAAATAGTGATCATACATCAGAGACCCTTCCCCTCTAAATAGTGATCATACATCAGAGACCCTTCCCTCTAAATAGTGATCATACATCAGAGACCCTTCCCCTCTAAATAGTGATCATACATCAGAGACCCTTCCCCTCTAAATAGTGATCATACATCAGAGACCCTTCCCCTCTAAATAGTGATCATACATCAGAGACCCTTCCCCTCTAAATAGTGATCATACATCAGAGACCCTTCCCTCTAAATAGTGATCATACATCAGAGACCCTTCCCCTCTAAATAGTGATCATACATCAGAGACCCTTCCCCTCTAAATAGTGATCATACATCAGAGACCCTTCCTCTAAATAGTGATCATACATCAGAGACCCTTCCCCTCTAAATAGTGATCATACATCAGAGACCCTTCCCTCTAAATAGTGATCATACATCAGAGACCCTTCCCCTCTAAATAGTGATCATACATCAGAGACCCTTCCCCTCTAAATAGTGATCATACATCAGAGACCCTTCCCCTCTAAATAGTGATCATACATCAGAGACCCTTCCCTCTAAATAGTGATCATACATCAGAGACCCTTCCCCTCTAAATAGTGATCATACATCAGAGACCCTTCCCCTCTAAATAGTGATCATACATCAGAGACCCTTCACCTCTAAATAGTGATCATACATCAGAGACCCTTCCCCTCTAAATAGTGATCATACATCAGAGACCCTTCACCTCTAAATAGTGATCATACATCAGAGACCCTTCACCTCTAAATAGTGATCATACATCAGAGACCCTTCCCCTCTAAATAGTGATCATACATCAGAGACCCTTCCCCTCTAAATAGTGATCATACATCAGAGACCCTTCCCCTCTAAATAGTGATCATACATCAGAGACCCTTCCCCTCTAAATAGTGATCATACATCAGAGACCCTTCCCCTCTAAATAGTGATCATACATCAGAGACCCTTCCCCTCTAAATAGTGATCATACATCAGAGACCCTTCCCCTCTAAATAGTGATCATACATCAGAGACCCTTCCCCTCTAAATAGTGATCATACATCAGAGACCCTTCACCTCTAAATAGTGATCATACATCAGAGACCCTTCCCCTCTAAATAGTGATCATACATCAGAGACCCTTCCCCTCTAAATAGTGATCATACATCAGAGACCCTTCCCCTCTAAATAGTGATCATACATCAGAGACCCTTCACCTCTAAATAGTGATCATACATCAGAGACCCTTCCCCTCTAAATAGTGATCATACATCAGAGACCCTTCACCTCTAAATAGTGATCATACATCAGAGACCCTTCCTCTAAATAGTGATCATACATCAGAGACCCTTCCCCTCTAAATAGTGATCATACATCAGAGACCCTTCCCTCTAAATAGTGATCATACATCAGAGACCCTTCCCCTCTAAATAGTGATCATACATCAGAGACCCTTCCCCTCTAAATAGTGATCATACATCAGAGACCCTTCCCTCTAAATAGTGATCATACATCAGAGACCCTTCCCTCTAAATAGTGATCATACATCAGAGACCCTTCCCTCTAAATAGTGATCATACATCAGAGACCCTTCCCCTCTAAATAGTGATCATACATCAGAGACCCTTCCCCTCTAAATAGTGATCATACATCAGAGACCCTTCCCCTCTAAATAGTGATCATACATCAGAGACCCTTCCCCTCTAAATAGTGATCATACATCAGAGACCCTTCCCCTCTAAATAGTGATCATACATCAGAGACCCTTCCTCTAAATAGTGATCATACATCAGAGACCCTTCCCCTCTAAATAGTGATCATACATCAGAGACCCTTCACCTCTAAATAGTGATCATACATCAGAGACCCTTCCTCTAAATAGTGATCATACATCAGAGACCCTTCCCCTCTAAATAGTGATCATACATCAGAGACCCTTCCCCTCTAAATAGTGATCATACATCAGAGACCCTTCCCCTCTAAATAGTGATCATACATCAGAGACCCTTCCCCTCTAAATAGTGATCATACATCAGAGACCCTTCCCCTCTAAATAGTGATCATACATCAGAGACCCTTCCCCTCTAAATAGTGATCATACATCAGAGACCCTTCCCCTCTAAATAGTGATCATACATCAGAGACCCTTCCCCTCTAAATAGTGATCATACATCAGAGACCCTTCCCCTCTAAATAGTGATCATACATCAGAGACCCTTCCCCTCTAAATAGTGATCATACATCAGAGACCCTTCCCCTCTAAATAGTGATCATACATCAGAGACCCTTCCCCTCTAAATAGTGATCATACATCAGAGACCCTTCCCCTCTAAATAGTGATCATACATCAGAGACCCTTCCCCTCTAAATAGTGATCATACATCAGAGACCCTTCCCCTCTAAATAGTGATCATACATCAGAGACCCTTCCCCTCTAAATAGTGATCATACATCAGAGACCCTTCCCCTCTAAATAGTGATCATACATCAGAGACCCTTCCCCTCTAAATAGTGATCATACATCAGAGACCCTTCCCCTCTAAATAGTGATCATACATCAGAGACCCTTCCCCTCTAAATAGTGATCATACATCAGAGACCCTTCCCCTCTAAATAGTGATCATACATCAGAGACCCTTCCCCTCTAAATAGTGATCATACATCAGAGACCCTTTCCCTCTAAATAGTGATCATACATCAGAGACCCTTCACCTCTAAATAGTGATCATACATCAGAGACCCTTCCCCTCTAAATAGTGATCATACATCAGAGACCCTTCCCCTCTAAATAGTGATCATACATCAGAGACCCTTCCCCTCTAAATAGTGATCATACATCAGAGACCCTTCCCCTCTAAATAGTGATCATACATCAGAGTGATCCCTTCCCCTCTAAATAGTGATCATACATCAGAGACCCTTCCCCTCTAAATAGTGATCATACATCAGAGACCCTTCCCCTCTAAATAGTGATCATACATCAGAGACCCTTCCCCTCTAAATAGTGATCATACATCAGAGACCCTTCCCCTCTAAATAGTGATCATACATCAGAGACCCTTCCCCTCTAAATAGTGATCATACATCAGAGACCCTTCCTCTAAATAGTGATCATACATCAGAGACCCTTCCCCTCTAAATAGTGATCATACATCAGAGACCCTTCCCCTCTAAATAGTGATCATACATCAGAGACCCTTCCCCTCTAAATAGTGATCATACATCAGAGACCCTTCCCCTCTAAATAGTGATCATACATCAGAGACCCTTCCCCTCTAAATAGTGATCATACATCAGAGACCCTTCCCCTCTAAATAGTGATCATACATCAGAGACCCTTCCCCTCTAAATAGTGATCATACATCAGAGACCCTTCCCCTCTAAATAGTGATCATACATCAGAGACCCTTCCTCTAAATAGTGATCATACATCAGAGACCCTTCCCTCTAAATAGTGATCATACATCAGAGACCCTTTCCCCTCTAAATAGTGATCATACATCAGAGACCCTTCCCTCTAAATAGTGATCATACATCAGAGACCCTTCACCTCTAAATAGTGATCATACATCAGAGACCCTTTCCCTCTAAATAGTGATCATACATCAGAGACCCTTCCCCTCTAAATAGTGATCATACATCAGAGACCCTTCCCCTCTAAATAGTGATCATACATCAGAGACCCTTCCCCTCTAAATAGTGATCATACATCAGAGACCCTTCACCTCTAAATAGTGATCATACATCAGAGACCCTTCCCTCTAAATAGTGATCATACATCAGAGACCCTTCCCCTCTAAATAGTGATCATACATCAGAGACCCTTCCCCTCTAAATAGTGATCATACATCAGAGACCCTTCCCCTCTAAATAGTGATCATACATCAGAGACCCTTCCCCTCTAAATAGTGATCATACATCAGAGACCCTTCCCCTCTAAATAGTGATCATACATCAGAGACCCTTCCCCTCTAAATAGTGATCATACATCAGAGACCCTTCCTCTAAATAGTGATCATACATCAGAGACCCTTCCCTCTAAATAGTGATCATACATCAGAGACCCTTCCCCTCTAAATAGTGATCATACATCAGAGACCCTTCCCCTCTAAATAGTGATCATACATCAGAGACCCTTCCCCTCTAAATAGTGATCATACATCAGAGACCCTTCCCCTCTAAATAGTGATCATACATCAGAGACCCTTCCCCTCTAAATAGTGATCATACATCAGAGACCCTTCCCCTCTAAATAGTGATCATACATCAGAGACCCTTCCCCTCTAAATAGTGATCATACATCAGAGACCCTTCCCCTCTAAATAGTGATCATACATCAGAGACCCTTCCCCTCTAAATAGTGATCATACATCAGAGACCCTTCCCCTCTAAATAGTGATCATACATCAGAGACCCTTCCCCTCTAAATAGTGATCATACATCAGAGACCCTTCCCCTCTAAATAGTGATCATACATCAGAGACCCTTTCTAAATAGTGATCATCTAAATAGTGATCATACATCAGAGACCCTTCCTCTAAATAGTGATCATACATCAGAGACCCTTCCCCTCTAAATAGTGATCATACATCAGAGACCCTTCACCTCTAAATAGTGATCATACATCAGAGACCCTTCCCCTCTAAATAGTGATCATACATCAGAGACCCTTCCCCTCTAAATAGTGATCATACATCAGAGACCCTTCAGAGACCCTTCCCCTCTAAATAGTGATCATACATCAGAGACCCTTCCCCTCTAAATAGTGATCATACATCAGAGACCCTTCCCCTCTAAATAGTGATCATACATCAGAGACCCTTCCCCTCTAAATAGTGATCATACATCAGAGACCCTTCCCCTCTAAATAGTGATCATACATCAGAGACCCTTTCCCTCTAAATAGTGATCATACATCAGAGACCCTTTCCCTCTAAATAGTGATCATACATCAGAGACCCTTCACCTCTAAATAGTGATCATACATCAGAGACCCTTCCCTCTAAATAGTGATCATACATCAGAGACCCTTCCCCTCTAAATAGTGATCATACATCAGAGACCCTTTCCCTCTAAATAGTGATCATACATCAGAGACCCTTCCTCTAAATAGTGATCATACATCAGAGACCCTTCCTCTAAATAGTGATCATACATCAGAGACCCTTCCCCTCTAAATAGTGATCATACATCAGAGACCCTTCAGAGACCCTTCCCCTCTAAATAGTGATCATACATCAGAGACCCTTCCCCTCTAAATAGTGATCATACATCAGAGACCCTTCCCCTCTAAATAGTGATCATACATCAGAGACCCTTCCCTCTAAATAGTGATCATACATCAGAGACCCTTCCCTCTAAATAGTGATCATACATCAGAGACCCTTCCCCTCTAAATAGTGATCATACATCAGAGACCCTTCCCTCTAAATAGTGATCATACATCAGAGACCCTTCCCTCTAAATAGTGATCTACATCAGAGACCCTTCCTCTAAATAGTGATCATACATCAGAGACCCTTCCCCTCTAAATAGTGATCATACATTAGAGACCCTTCCCCTCTAAATAGTGATCATACATCAGAGACCCTTCCCCTCTAAATAGTGATCATACATCAGAGACCCTTCCCTCTAAATAGTGATCATACATCAGAGACCCTTCCCTCTAAATAGTGATCATACATCAGAGACCCTTCCCCTCTAAATAGTGATCATACATCAGAGACCCTTCCCCTCTAAATAGTGATCATACATCAGAGACCCTTCCCCTCTAAATAGTGATCATACATCAGAGACCCTTACCCCTTCCTCTAAATAGTGATCATACATCAGAGACCCTTCCCCTCTAAATAGTGATCATACATCAGAGACCCTTCCCCTCTAAATAGTGATCATACATCAGAGACCCTTCCCCTCTAAATAGTGATCATACATCAGAGACCCTTCCCCTCTAAATAGTGATCATACATCAGAGACCCTTCCCCTCTAAATAGTGATCATACATCAGAGACCCTTCCCCTCTAAATAGTGATCATACATCAGAGACCCTTCCCTCTAAATAGTGATCATACATCAGAGACCCTTCCCCTCTAAATAGTGATCATACATCAGAGACCCTTCCCCTCTAAATAGTGATCATACATCAGAGACCCTTCCCCTCTAAATAGTGATCATACATCAGAGACCCTTCCCCTCTAAATAGTGATCATACATCAGAGACCCTTCCCTCTAAATAGTGATCATACATCAGAGACCCTTCCCCTCTAAATAGTGATCATACATCAGAGACCCTTCCCCTCTAAATAGTGATCATACATCAGAGACCCTTCCCCTCTAAATAGTGATCATACATCAGAGACCCTTCCCTCTAAATAGTGATCATACATCAGAGACCCTTCCCCTCTAAATAGTGATCATACATCAGAGACCCTTCCCCTCTAAATAGTGATCATACATCAGAGACCCTTCCCCTCTAAATAGTGATCATACATCAGAGACCCTTCCCCTCTAAATAGTGATCATACATCAGAGACCCTTCCCCTCTAAATAGTGATCATACATCAGAGACCCTTCCCCTCTAAATAGTGATCATACATCAGAGACCCTTCCCTCTAAATAGTGATCATACATCAGAGACCCTTTCCCCTCTAAATAGTGATCATACATCAGAGACCCTTTCCCTCTAAATAGTGATCATACATCAGAGACCCTTCCCTCTAAATAGTGATCATACATCAGAGACCCTTCCCTCTAAATAGTGATCATACATCAGAGACCCTTCCCCTCTAAATAGTGATCATACATCAGAGACCCTTCCCTCTAAATAGTGATCATACATCAGAGACCCTTCCCCTCTAAATAGTGATCATACATCAGAGACCCTTCCCCTCTAAATAGTGATCATACATCAGAGACCCTTCCCCTCTAAATAGTGATCATACATCAGAGACCCTTCCCCTCTAAATAGTGATCATACATCAGAGACCCTTCCCTCTAAATAGTGATCATACATCAGAGACCCTTCCCTCTAAATAGTGATCATACATCAGAGACCCTTCCCCTCTAAATAGTGATCATACATCAGAGACCCTTCCCCTCTAAATAGTGATCATACATCAGAGACCCTTCCCCTCTAAATAGTGATCATACATCAGAGACCCTTCCCTCTAAATAGTGATCATACATCAGAGACCCTTCCCTCTAAATAGTGATCATACATCAGAGACCCTTCCCCTCTAAATAGTGATCATACATCAGAGACCCTCCCCTCTAAATAGTGATCATACATCAGAGACCCTTCCCCTCTAAATAGTGATCATACATCAGAGACCCTTCCCCTCTAAATAGTGATCATACACCCTTCCCTCTAAATAGTGAGAGACCCTTCCCCTCTAAATAGTGATCATACATCAGAGACCCTTCCCCTCTAAATAGTGATCATACATCAGAGACCCTTCCCTCTAAATAGTGATCATACATCAGAGACCCTTCCCCTCTAAATAGTGATCATACATCAGAGACCCTTCCCCTCTAAATAGTGATCATACATCAGAGACCCTTTCCCTCTAAATAGTGATCATACATCAGAGACCCTTCCCTCTAAATAGTGATCATACATCAGAGACCCTTCCCCTCTAAATAGTGATCATACATCAGAGACCCTTCCCCTCTAAATAGTGATCATACATCAGAGACCCTTTCCCTCTAAATAGTGATCATACATCAGAGACCCTTTCCCTCTAAATAGTGATCATACATCAGAGACCCTTCCTCTAAATAGTGATCATACATCAGAGACCCTTCCCCTCTAAATAGTGATCATACATCAGAGACCCTTTCCCTCTAAATAGTGATCATACATCAGAGACCCTTCCCCTCTAAATAGTGATCATACATCAGAGACCCTTCCCCTCTAAATAGTGATCATACATCAGAGACCCTTCCCCTCTAAATAGTGATCATACATCAGAGACCCTTCCCCTCTAAATAGTGATCATACATCAGAGACCCTTCCCCTCTAAAATAGTGATCATACATCAGAGACCCTTCCCCTCTAAATAGTGATCATACATCAGAGACCCTTCCCCTCTAAATAGTGATCATACATCAGAGACCCTTCCCCTCTAAATAGTGATCATACATCAGAGACCCTTCCCTCTAAATAGTGATCATACATCAGAGACCCTTCCCCTCTAAATAGTGATCATACATCAGAGACCCTTCCCCTCTAAATAGTGATCATACATCAGAGACCCTTCCCCTCTAAATAGTGATCATACATCAGAGACCCTTCCCCTCTAAATAGTGATCATACATCAGAGACCCTTCCTCTAAATAGTGATCATACATCAGAGACCCTTCCCCTCTAAATAGTGATCATACATCAGAGACCCTTCCCCTCTAAATAGTGATCATACATCAGAGACCCTTCCCCTCTAAATAGTGATCATACATCAGAGACCCTTCCCCTCTAAATAGTGATCATACATCAGAGACCCTTCCTCTAAATAGTGATCATACATCAGAGACCCTTCCCCTCTAAATAGTGATCATACATCAGAGACCCTTCCCCTCTAAATAGTGATCATACATCAGAGACCCTTCCCCTCTAAATAGTGATCATACATCAGAGACCCTTCCCCTCTAAATAGTGATCATACATCAGAGACCCTTCCCCTCTAAATAGTGATCATACATCAGAGACCCTTCCCCTCTAA
This sequence comes from Oncorhynchus tshawytscha, assembly GCF_018296145.1. Taxonomy (NCBI): domain Eukaryota; kingdom Metazoa; phylum Chordata; class Actinopteri; order Salmoniformes; family Salmonidae; genus Oncorhynchus; species Oncorhynchus tshawytscha. The sequence continues at coordinate 94,763 of NW_024609439.1, forward strand.
ATAGTGATCATACATCAGAGACCCTTCCCTCTAAATAGTGATCATACATCAGAGACCCTTCCCTCTAAATAGTGATCATACATCAGAGACCCTTCACCTCTAAATAGTGATCATACATCAGAGACCCTTCCCCTCTAAATAGTGATCATACATCAGAGACCCTTCCCCTCTAAATAGTGATCATACATCAGAGACCCTTCCCCTCTAAATAGTGATCATACATCAGAGACCCTTCCCTCTAAATAGTGATCATACATCAGAGACCCTTTCCTCTAAATAGTGATCATACATCAGAGACCCTAAATAGTGATCATTCCCTCTAAATAGTGATCATACATCAGAGACCCTTCCCTCTAAATAGTGATCATACATCAGAGACCCTTCCCTCTAAATAGTGATCATACATCAGAGACCCTTCCCTCTAAATAGTGATCATACATCAGAGACCCTTCCCTCTAAATAGTGATCATACATCAGAGACCCTTCCCCTCTAAATAGTGATCATACATCAGAGACCCTTTCCCTCTAAATAGTGATCATACATCAGAGACCCTTCCCTCTAAATAGTGATCATACACATCTAAATAGTGACATCCTTCCTCTAAATAGTGATCATACATCAGAGACCCTTCCCCTCTAAATAGTGATCATACATCAGAGACCCTTCCCTCTAAATAGTGATCATACATCAGAGACCCTTCCCCTCTAAATAGTGATCATACATCAGAGACCCTTCCCCTCTAAATAGTGATCATACATCAGAGACCCTTCCCCTCTAAATAGTGATCATACATCAGAGACCCTTCCCCTCTAAATAGTGATCATACATCAGAGACCCTTCCCTCTAAATAGTGATCATACATCAGAGACCCTTCCCCTCTAAATAGTGATCATACATCAGAGACCCTTTCCCTCTAAATAGTGATCATACATCAGAGACCCTTCCCTCTAAATAGTGATCATACATCAGAGACCCTTCCCCTCTAAATAGTGATCATACATCAGAGACCCTTCCCTCTAAATAGTGATCATACATCAGAGACCCTTCCCCTCTAAATAGTGATCATACATCAGAGACCCTTCCCTCTAAATAGTGATCATACATCAGAGACCCTTTCCTCTAAATAGTGATCATACATCAGAGACCCTTCCCTCTAAATAGTGATCATACATCAGAGACCCTTCCCCTCTAAATAGTGATCATACATCAGAGACCCTTCCCCTCTAAATAGTGATCATACATCAGAGACCCTTCCCCTCTAAATAGTGATCATACATCAGAGACCCTTCCCCTCTAAATAGTGATCATACATCAGAGACCCTTCCCCTCTAAATAGTGATCATACATCAGAGACCCTTCCCCTCTAAATAGTGATCATACATCAGAGACCCTTCCCCTCTAAATAGTGATCATACATCAGAGACCCTTCAGAGACCCTTCCCTCTAAATAGTGATCATACATCAGAGACCCTTCACCTCTAAATAGTGATCATACATCAGAGACCCTTCACCTCTAAATAGTGATCATACATCAGAGAGTGATCCATCAGAGACCCTTCCTCTAAATAGTGATCATACATCAGAGACTCTTCCCCTCTAAATAGTGATCATACATCAGAGACCCTTCCCCTCTAAATAGTGATCATACATCAGAGACCCTTCCCCTCTAAATAGTGATCATACATCAGAGACCCTTCACCTCTAAATAGTGATCATACATCAGAGACCCTTCACCTCTTCAATTAACAGAGCATTTCTCTCTTCCACTAAATAGATATTTGGAAGGAGAGGGCGTGGCTGGCTCATCACAGCAGCTGGCCCTGGTGAAATGGACTCTTTCATGGCAGGACTCACTTCACTTTAGGCGTACTGCTTGACCAAATCATGATTTTATCCAAAACAATAAGAAGTTTTGAGTGAGATGACCAGCAGTTTTTCTACATCCACAGCCAAGTCAAAGGGTCACAAACTGCGACTAAATGGTCTCTGTCTGATGCCCTCCTAAAACAATCATTTGTATATTATGGATTGCTCCTAAAACAATCATTTGTATATTATGGATTGCTCCTAAAACAATCATTTGTATATTATGGATTGCTCCTAAAACAATCATTTGTATATTATGGATTGCTCCTAAAACAATCATTTGTATATTATGGATTGCTCCTAAAACAATCATTTGTATATTATGGATTGCTCCTAAAACAATCATTTGTATATTATGGATTGCTCCTAAAACAATCATTTGTATATTATGGATTGCTCCTAAAACAATAAGTTGTATATTATGGATTGCTCCTAAAACAATCATTTGTATATTATGGATTGCTCCTAAAACAATCATTTGTATATTATGGATTGCTGGTCCTTTCATCCATAGCTCTTTCTATGAATTTGAGAGTGGTTACATGTCTCCGCCCCATCCCTCAGATGTTTACCAAAACAGTGGCGGGGTGTCAATTTGTTTTATTTTTCAACTGCAGATTGCCCCTTTTAATAGTAATATAATGTATTGGTAATACAGTTATAGTATTTGTGAAGGGTGGTGGTTGATTAATATGCTGTATAAAGCAGTAGTATAGTATTTGTGCCCAGGAAGGGTGGTTGTGATTTCTGTTGTTGTGTTCCAGGGTTTATGAGTGGGTCTCTTTGTCCTCCTGAAGTCATGAGGAAACTCAAAACTGATATGAATGTCAATGATATCATAGTAAGTACTTCCCATCTTTTTCTCTGTCTGTGTGTGTATAATATACTTTATAATCTGTATGAGGTAACACAATGTTCCCTTGGTAACATCAGATAGGCTATGGGACCACAGAGAACAGCCCTGTAACATTCCTTGGTTTCCTGCGAGACAACGAGGAACTGAAGACCGAGACGGTGGGATGTATCCTGAACCACACTGAGGTATCAAACGTGTGTGTGTGTGTGAGAGGAGAGAGACAGTCATGTGTCTTAATGTCAAGGTCCTAATTCATCTACATGCAGTATGTGTAATGTTTATATTCCTCCTTCTTTAAAACACACATGAAACCCTACCTGTGTTCTCCTGGCCAGGCGAAGGTGGTGGATGTGTCCTCTGGAGAGGTGGTTCCTCTGGGGGATCCAGGAGAGCTGCTGATCAGAGCTTACTCTGTTATGCTGGAGTACTGGGACGACCCAGACAAGACCAGTGAGGCTATCGCCAAAGACCGCTGGTACAGAACCGGGTAAGAAATGAGATGGAGAGAGAGAGATGGAGCGAGCGAGCGAGAAAGACACACAGAGAAACAAACAGAGACCCAGACAGCAACAGATGAAAAGTGAGCGCGAGCATCAACTGTGAATGTCTCCACAGTGACATAGCCAGTCTGGACAGGTTTGGGTACTGCCGTATAGTGGGACGTATAAAGGACATGATCATACGTGGAGGAGAGAACATCTACCCTGCTGAGATAGAGAAGTTCCTTCACACCCATCCCAACGTACAGGAGGCCCAGGTGAGAACCACACCCATCCCAACGTACAGGAGGCCCAGGTGAGAACCACACCCATCCCAACGTACAGGAGGCCCAGGACTCACCACTACTAGAGGGCATCCGAGAATAGAACAGCACCACAGTAACACCATACAACCAAGTTACACAAATCTATCCAGGAAATGTTAGTACCAGAACCTTTCATTTCCTGTCTTCATTTCTCAATACTCATATCACCATATGATGTCCATACACAATGTCAACAGTGGGTATGGTTGGGTCAGTTTTCTGATTCCAGTGTATCCAGGTGTGTATATTCTCTCCCTGTCCTGTCCACCTCTCTTTCTCCCCAGGTGATTATATTCTCTCCCTGTCCTGTCCACCTCTTTCTCCCCAGGTGATTATATTCTCTCCCTGTCCTGTCCACCTCTTTCTCCCCAGGTGTTTATATTCTCTCCCTGTCCTGTCCACCTCTCTTTCTCCCCAGGTGATTATATTCTCTCCCTGTCCTGTCCACCTCTTTCTCCCCAGGTGATTATATTCTCTCCCTGTCCTGTCCACCTCTTTCTCCCCAGGTGATTATATTCTTTCTCCCCTGTCCTGTCCACCTCTCTTTCTCCCCAGGTGATTATATTCTCTCCCTGTCCTGTCCACCTCTCTTTCTCCCCAGGTGATTATATTCTCTCCCTGTCCTGTCCACCTCTCTTTCTCCCCAGGTGATTATATTCTCTCCCTGTCCTGTCCACTGTCCTGTCTCTTTCTCCCCAGGTGATTATATTCTCTCCCTGTCCTGTCCACCTCTCTTTCTCCCCAGGTGTTTATATTCTCTCCCTGTCCTGTCCACCTCTCTTTCTCCCCAGGTGATTATATTCTCTCCCTGTCCTGTCCACCTCTCTTTCTCCCCAGGTGATTATATTCTCTCCCTGTCCTGTCCACCTCTCTTTCTCCCCAGGTGATTATATTCTCTCCCTGTCCTGTCCACCTCTCTTTCTCCCCAGGTGATTATCCCCAGGTGATTATCATCTCTCCTCTGTCCACCTCTCTTTCTCCCCTGTCCTGTCCACCTCTCTTTCTCCCCAGGTGATTATATTCTCTCCCTGTCCTGTCCACCTCTCTTTCTCCCCAGGTGATTATATTCTCTCCCTGTCCTGTCCACCTCTCTTTCTCCCCAGGTGATTATATTCTCTCCCTGTCCTGTCCACCTCTCTTTCTCCCCAGGTGATTATATTCTCTCCCTGTCCTGTCCACCTCTCTTTCTCCCCAGGTGATTGGCGTGAGAGATGAGAGGTTGGGGGAACAGGTGTGTGCCTGTATCAGACTGAAGGAGGGACAGGACTGTAGCAGAGAGGAGATCAGAGACTTCTGCAAGGGACAGGTGAGACAGAGACAGGAAGTGACATGACCTGTGATTCGATCATTGTCAGGTTTAGAACTTCTGTTATATACTATGTTATATTGTGTTTATAGCTACAGGCATCTGCTTCTACTGTTCCAGATTTCTCACTTCAAGATCCCCCACTATGTGGTGTTTGTGGACAGCTATCCACTGACTGCCTCTGGAAAGGTAGGATGGCTTCATGACAGCGTATTGTCTGTCTTCATTCAGATCAGCAGCGGACCAATGTTCTGTATCATGAAATTCATAATCAGAGTAATTATACCAGAACAGACGACTGTGGTGATCACCTCTGTGTTTGTCCTCTCCTAGATCCAGAAGAATAAACTGAGGGAGGAGATGGAGAAGAAGCTGGGTCTGTGATGGACAGAGGGACGTAGACAGACTGGGCTACTAGCCAACCCACGTTGAGCACCGTTTACACCCGAGGTGATCTCTTGTTAAACCATCAATACGCACAAAGATCATCCGCACAGTGAATCTGAATTACAACCACTGACATTTAGTTGTGGCTGCTGCCAACATTTTCATTTTTTACTATTTTGTCCTCTGGTGGGTAATATCTTTATATTAAACTGCTATTTCAGCAGATTAATCACTTAAATATTTGACAATCATTTTGTTCAAATGAAATGAGGCATTTCCTTGTTTACCACAGAGAATCTACTGTGGCAATTGACCCTCCACATGTTATGAATGGAAAGGTCAGGTTGGTGTACTTTACTTGTATTTCCAATGTATGTAATCCATTAATTAATATAATCCATTAACTTGCCTTTATAATCAAAAGGGGAACATACAATATCCCTGAACTGTCCACATCTAACATTGGTAACTAAATCAAGCCAATCATGATTTGAGTTAATATAATCTGTTTTCATTAAGGACTATGTGTCTGCTTTAAGGGTTAATATAATCTGTTTTCATTAAGGACTATGTGTCTGCTTTAAGGGTTAATATAATCTGTTTTCATTAAGGACTATGTGTCTGCTTTAAGGGTTAATATAATCTGTTTTCATTAAGGACTATGTGTCTGCTTTAAGGGTTAATATAATCTGTTTTCATTAAGGACTATGTGTCTGCTTTAAGGGTTAATATAATCTGTTTTCATTAAGGACTATGTGTCTGCTTTAAGGGTTAATATAATCTGTTTTCATTAAGGACTATGTGTCTGCTTTAAGGGTTAATATAATCTGTTTTCATTAAGGACTATGTGTCTGCTTTAGGGGGTTAATATAATCTGTTTTCATTAAGGACTATGTGTCTGCTTTAAGGGTTAATATAATCTGTTTTATTAAGGACTATGTGTCTCTTTAAGGGTTAATATAATCTGTTTTCATTAAGGACTATGTGTCTGCTTTAAGGGTTAATATAATCTGTTTTCATTAAGGACTATGTGTCTGCTTTAAGGGTTAATATAATCTGTTTTCATTAAGGACTATGTGTCTGCTTTAAGGGTTAATATAATCTGTTTTCATTAAGGACTATGTGTCTGCTTTAAGGGTTAATATAATCTGTTTTCATTAAGGACTATGTGTCTGCTTTAAGGGTTAATATAATCTGTTTTCATTAAGGACTATGTGTCTGCTTTAAGGGTTAATATAATCTGTTTTCATTAAGGACTATGTGTCTGCTTTAAGGGTTAATATAATCTGTTTTCATTAAGGACTATGTGTCTGCTTTAAGGGTTAATATAATCTGTTTTCATTAAGGACTATGTGTCTGCTTTAAGGGTTAATATAATCTGTTTTCATTAAGGACTATGTGTCTGCTTTAAGGGTTAATATAATCTGTTTTCATTAAGGACTATGTGTCTGCTTTAAGGGTTAATATAATCTATGTAAAATGGCCGACTGTGTTTTCTGTTCATTGCTTGTAGTCCTTCACCAACACACGATTCAACATAAACAATAGATGCCTATACTTTTCAGTCTCAGCCGTGTTTAGCTGAATCAGGTTAAAGAGGCCAGCCGGGATCTTAAAAACTACCTGCGTTTTCCAATGTTCCGTTTTGATCTGACACATGGATAAAACACCACCTGTAACGTTCTTCTGCTGGAGAAAGCCACGCTATCCTGACATTCACCGCTTGACCTAGGCTTAATCTGTGTCCAGGAAACTGGCCTTAAAACTGTTCCACCTCTTCCAGAACTCTAGAACTATCATTTGGAGTGCTTGCTTATCCTATGATGTGTCACGAACCGGCTCGAAGTTCCTAACAAAAGGGAGACCACGAATGACAAAATATAGTCAACTGAATACAATTAACAATGGTGTGTGTAATCAGTAGTGTGTTTTTCATGCATACATGTGATAATGCTGGGTGTTGAAAGGTGCCAAAGCAAAATCTATTAAGGTGTCTGCATGGAGTCTCCTCCATGAATGGGGATGTGGTGTATTTATCAATAATGACTAAATGATGTATACATTTCAATCAGGACTGACTAAACAATACTATTATGTTACTGTATGGATGTATGAATCTTATTATAATCAGAGTACTGAATATAATGTGTGTAATTATAATCAAGAATCAGAACAAAGACTGTCTGTTCATTGGTAGAAATGAATGAACTTATCGTCAGACTGGCTAGAATGCTTATCTACACAGGGAGACCTTGGGCTGGTAGTAAATGATCTAAACTGGTGGTGGACAATGTGGGAAGGCTTGTGAACTATACTGCCATTGTATCAGAGTGGAGGAGGGACAGTTTAAAACCTATGACGTCACTTTTAGTTTATAACCTGTTGTAAACTGTACCATGATCAGTACTCTCGAGAATAAACACTATTGATTTTGAGACTGGCCTCTGTCCATTTTATGTAAATAAGTATCTTAGGAATGAGCAGAGTGTTTAATTGAATTGGTTAAATAAACGTATAGGAATTTAATTCCTTTAACATGATCCTGGGACACACCCGGGCCCGCCCCACGTCTCTGATGACTCTCCTGGCTCCTCCCACCGGCATCCTAATAAGGAAAACGAGAGCAGAGAGAAAGAATACGGCAAACAGAGTGGGAGGGTCGTCTATGATGTCACCCACCTCTACCATGTCAGCCTGTTGCTCTGTCCCCATAGAACTATCATTTGGAGTGCTTGTTTACTCCCATGGTCTATGATGTCACCCACCTCTACCATGTCAGCCTGTTGCTCTGTCCCCATAGAACTATCATTTGGAGTGCTTGTTTACTCCCATGGTCTATGATGTCACCCACCTCTACCATGTCACTCTGAGCTCTATGTCAGCCTGTTGCTCTGTCCCCATATATACAGGTCTGGAACTAAGCATTGTAACTCTGCCTAACAACACATTTGTACATACCAACGTTTGGCATTATTACAGTTGTATTTATTTCAGATGTCTTTACGACATGTTTAAAATGAAGAACCTGAGTTTTACTATTGTACATCAGTCCAAGATCACATATCATGATGTACAATTAGTTGTCCAGTCTGTTCGATAAAATGAAATAAAGATATTGAAAAATAAGTGATGAAACTCTGTTGTACATCAGTCCAAGATCACATATCATGATGTACAATTAGTTGTCCAGTCTGTTCGATAAAAGGAAATAAAGATATTGAAAGAGTTGTTACACATCACTCATGAACCGTAACATTGAGCTTAGACTTTATTTTTGCTCTTGGTTTTATTGAAATATAGCAATATATTGCTGTAACAGACACAGAGCCTTTGTAACCAATCTCTCTCCAGCTGGAACCAATAGTCTGTCTAGGTCCCTCTGTCCATCACAGACCCAGCTTCTTCTCCATCTCCTCCCTCAGTTTGATCTTCTGGACCTAGGAAAGGACAAACACAGAGGTGATCACCACAGTCGTCTATGCTGGTATTAATATCATTAACCTGGATAACCTGATTTGTTTAGTGTTGTCATGAAGCCATCCTACCTTTCCAGAGGCAGTCAGTGGATAGCTGTCCACAAACACCACATAGTGGGGGATCTTGAAGTGAGAAATCTGGAACAAATATAAACAGTTACGCTTCTCGTTCTCATAAGACATGTTGCCGATGCTTGGTAATGATGGACTGACTAGTTAAAAAGACTTCAACTCTGTGGGATAACCATCTGGGTAAAACGACTTCAACTCAGTGGGATAACCATCTGGTTAAAACAACTTCAACCCAGTGGGATAACCATCTGGGATAACCATCTGGTTAAAACGACTTCAACCCAGTGGGATAACCATCTGGGTGAAACGACTTCAACTCAGTGGGATAACCATCTGGTTAAAACAACTTCAACCCAGTGGGATAACCATCTGGGATAACCATCTGGTTAAAACGACTTCAACCCAGTGGGATAACCATCTGGAATAACCATCTGGGTGAAACGACTTCAACTCAGTGGGATAACCATCTGGTTAAAACAACTTCAACCCAGTGGGATAGATAACCATCTGGGATAACCATCTGGGTGAAACGACTTCAACCCAGTGGGATAACCATCTGGAATAACCATCTGGTTAAAACGACTTCAACCCAGTGGGATAGATAACCATCTGGAATAACCATCTGGTTCAAAAACGACTTCAACCCAGTGGGATAACCATCTGGAATAACCATCTGGTTAAAACGACTTCAACCCAGTGGGATAGACAACCATCTGGAATAACCATCTGGGTGAAACGACTTCAACCCAGTGGGATAACCATCTGGAATAACCATCTGGTTAAAACAACTTCAACCCAGTGGGATAACCATCTGGTTAAAACAACTTCAACTCAGTGGGATAACTATCTTGTGTTCAATCCCCCAGTGACCTGTTCCTTTCTGTCTCACCTGTCCCTTGCAGAAGTCTCTGATCTCCTCTCTGCTACAGTCCAGTCCCTCCTTCAGTCTGATACAGGCACACACCTGTTCCCCCAACCTCTCATCTCTCACGCCAATCACCTGGGGAGAAAGAGAGGTGGACAGGACAGGGAGAGAATAGAATCACCTGGGGAGAAAGAGAGGTGGACAGGACAGGGAGAGAATATGAACACCTGGGCCTCCTGTACGTTGGGATGGTTCTCACCTGGGCCTCCTGTACGTTGGGATGGGTGTGAAGGAACTTCTCTATCTCAGCAGGGTAGATGTTCTCTCCTCCACGTATGATCATGTCCTTTATACGTCCCACTATACGGCAGTACCCAAACCTGTCCAGACTGGCTATGTCACTGTGGAGACATTCACAGTTGATGCTCGCGCTCACTTTTCATCTGTTGCTGTCTGGGTCTCTGTTTCTCTGTGTGTCTTTATCTCTCGCTCGCTCGCTCCATCTCTCTCTCTCCTTCTCATTTCTTACCCGGTTCTGTACCAGCGGTCTTTGGCGATGGCCTCACTGGTCTTGTCTGGGTCGTCCCAGTACTCCAGCATAACAGAGTAAGCTCTGATCAGCAGCTCTCCTGGATCCCCCAGAGGAACCACCTCTCCAGAGGACACATCCACCACCTTCGCCTGGCCAGGAGAACACAGGTAGGGTTTCATGTGTGTTTTAAAGAAGGAGGAATATAAACATTACACATACTGCATGTAGATGAATTAGGACCCTGACATTCGACACATGACTGTCTCTCTCCTCTCACACACACACACACACACACACACACGTTTGATACCTCAGCGTGGTTCAGGATACATCCCACTGTCTCGGTCTTCAGTTCCTCGTTGTCTCGCGGAAAACCAACAAATGCCGCAGGGCTGTTCTCTGTGGTCCCATAGCCTATCTGATGTTACCAAGGGAACATTGTGTTACCTCATACAGATTATAAAGTATATTATACACACACAGACAGAGAAAAAGATGGGAAGTACTTACTATCATATCCTTGACATTCATATCAGTTTTGAGTTTCCTCATGACTTCAGGAGGACAAAGAGACCCACCCGTAAACCCTGGAACACAACAACAGAAATCACAACCATCCTTCCTGGGCACAAATACAATTACTGTATTACTACACCCCGCCACTGTTTTGGTAAACATCTGAGGGATGGGGGCGGAGACATGTAACCACTCTCAAATTCATAGAAAGAGCTATGGATGAAAGGACCAGCAATCCATAATATACAAATGATTGTTTTAGGAGCAATCCATAATATACAACTTATTGTTTTAGGAGCAATCCATAATATACAAATGATCGTTTTAGGAGCAATCCATAATATACAACTTATTGTTTTAGGAGCAATCCATAATATACAAATGATTGTTTTAGGAGCAATCCATAATATACAACTTATTGTTTTAGGAGCAATCCATAATATACAAATTATTGTTTTAGGAGCAATCCATAATATACAAATTATTGTTTTAGGAGGGCATCAGACCGAGACCATTTAGTCGCATTTTGTGACCCTTTGACTTGGCTGTGGATGTAGAAAAACTGCTGGTCATCTCACTCAAAACTTCTTATTGTTTTGGATAAAATCATGATTTGATCAAGCAGTACGCCTAAAGTGAAGTGAGTCCTGCCATGAAAGTGTCCATTTCACCAGGGCCAGCTGCTGTGATGAGCCAGCCACGCCCTCTCCTTCCAAATATTTATTTAGTGGAAGAGAGAAATGCTCTCTTTCAAAATGCAGTTGTGGGAAAAACATGCGTTTTGAAAACATGTTGGTGTTAATTGAAGAGGTGAAGGGTCTCTGATGTATGATCACTATTTAGAGGGGAAGGGTCTCTGATGTATGATCACTATTTAGAGGGGAAGGGTCTCTGATGTATGATCACTATTTAGAGGGGAAGGGTCTCTGATGTATGATCACTATTTAGAGGGGAAGGGTCTCTGATGTATGATCACTATTTAGAGGGGAAGGGTCTCTGATGTATGATCACTATTTAGAGGGGAAGGGTCTCTGATGTATGATCACTATTTAGAGGGGAAGGGTCTCTGATGTATGATCACTATTTAGAGGGAAGGGTCTCTGATGTATGATCACTATTTAGAGGGGAAGGGTCTCTGATGTATGATCACTATTTAGAGGGAAGGGTCTCTGATGTATGATCACTATTTAGAGGGGAAGGGTCTCTGATGTATGATCACTATTTAGAGGGAAGGGTCTCTGATGTATGATCACTATTTAGAGAAGGGTCTCTGATGTATGATCACTATTTAGAGGGGAAGGGTCTCTGATGTATGATCACTATTTAGAGGGGAAGGGTCTCTGATGTATGATCACTATTTAGAGGGGAAGGGTCTCTGATGTATGATCACTATTTAGAGGGGAAGGGTCTCTGATGTATGATCACTATTTAGAGGGGAAGGGTCTCTGATGTATGATCACTATTTAGAGGGAAGGGTCTCTGATGTATGATCACTATTTAGAGGGGAAGGGTCTCTGATGTATGATCACTATTTAGAGGGGAAGGGTCTCTGATGTATGATCACTATTTAGAGGGGAAGGGTCTCTGATGTATGATCACTATTTAGAGGGGAAGGGTCTCTGATGTATGATCACTATTTAGAGGGGAAGGGTCTCTGATGTATGATCACTATTTAGAGGGGAAGGGTCTCTGATGTATGATCACTATTTAGAGGGGAAGGGTCTCTGATGTATGATCACTATTTAGAGGGGAAGGGTCTCTGATGTATGATCACTATTTAGAGGGGAAGGGTCTCTGATGTATGATCACTATTTAGAGGGGAAGGGTCTCTGATGTATGATCACTATTTAGAGGGGAAGGGTCTCTGATGTATGATCACTATTTAGAGGGGAAGGGTCTCTGATGTATGATCACTATTTAGAGGGGAAGGGTCTCTGATGTATGATCACTATTTAGAGGGAAGGGTCTCTGATGTATGATCACTATTTAGAGGGGAAGGGTCTCTGATGTATGATCACTATTTAGAGGGAAGGGTCTCTGATGTATGATCACTATTTAGAGGGGAAGGGTCTCTGATGTATGATCACTATTTAGAGGGGAAGGGTCTCTGATGTATGATCACTATTTAGAGGGGAAGGGTCTCTGATGTATGATCACTATTTAGAGGGGAAGGGTCTCTGATGTATGATCACTATTTAGAGGGGAAGGGTCTCTGATGTATGATCACTATTTAGAGGGGAAGGGTCTCTGATGTATGATCACTATTTAGAGGGGAAGGGTCTCTGATGTATGATCACTATTTAGAGGGGAAGGGTCTCTGATGTATGATCACTATTTAGAGGGGAAGGGTCTCTGATGTATGATCACTATTTAGAGGGAAGGGTCTCTGATGTATGATCACTATTTAGAGGGGGAAGGGTCTCTGATGTATGATCACTATTTAGAGGGGAAGGGTCTCTGATGTATGATCACTATTTAGAGGGGAAGGGTCTCTGATGTATGATCACTATTTAGAGGGGAAGGGTCTCTGATGTATGATCACTATTTAGAGGGGAAGGGTCTCTGATGTATGATCACTATTTAGAGGGGAAGGGTCTCTGATGTATGATCACTATTTAGAGGGGAAGGGTCTCTGATGTATGATCACTATTTAGAGGGAAGGGTCTCTGATGTATGATCACTATTTAGAGGGGAAGGGTCTCTGATGTATGATCACTATTTAGAGGGGAAGGGTCTCTGATGTATGATCACTATTTAGAGGTGAAGGGTCTCTGATGTATGATCACTATTTAGAGGTGAAGGGTCTCTGATGTATGATCACTATTTAGAGGGGAAGGGTCTCTGATGTATGATCACTATTTAGAGGTGAAGGGTCTCTGATGTATGATCACTATTTAGAGGGGAAGGGTCTCTGATGTATGATCACTATTTAGAGGGAAGGGTCTCTGATGTATGATCACTATTTAGAGGGGAAGGGTCTCTGATGTATGATCACTATTTAGAGGGGAAGGGTCTCTGATTTGATCACTATTTAGAGGGAAGGGTCTCTGATGTATGATCACTATTTAGAGGTGAAGGGTCTCTGATGTATGATCACTATTTAGAGGGGAAGGGTCTCTGATGTATGATCACTATTTAGAGGGAAGGGTCTCTGATGTATGATCACTATTTAGAGGGGAAGGGTCTCTGATGTATGATCACTATTTAGAGGGGAAGGGTCTCTGATGTATGATCACTATTTAGAGGGGAAGGGTCTCTGATGTATGATCACTATTTAGAGGGGAAGGGTCTCTGATGTATGATCACTATTTAGAGGGGAAGGGTCTCTGATGTATGATCACTATTTAGAGGGGAAGGGTCTCTGATGTATGATCACTATTTAGAGGGGAAGGGTCTCTGATGTATGATCACTATTTAGAGGGGAAGGGTCTCTGATGTATGATCACTATTTAGAGGGGAAGGGTCTCTGATGTATGATCACTATTTAGAGGGGAAGGGTCTCTGATGTATGATCACTATTTAGAGGGGAAGGGTCTCTGATGTATGATCACTATTTAGAGGGGAAGGGTCTCTGATGTATGATCACTATTTAGAGGGGAAGGGTCTCTGATGTATGATCACTATTTAGAGGGGAAGGGTCTCTGATGTATGATCACTATTTAGTCTCTGGTGAAGGGTCTCTGATGTATGATCACTATTTAGAGGGGAAGGGTCTCTGATGTATGATCACTATTTAGAGGGGAAGGGTCTCTGATGTATGATCACTATTTATGATGATCACTATTTGAAGGGTCTCTGATGTATGATCACTATTTAGAGGTGAAGGGTCTCTGATGTATGATCACTATTTAGAGGGGAAGGGTCTCTGATGTATGATCACTATTTAGAGGGGAAGGGTCTCTGATGTATGATCACTATTTAGAGGTGAAGGGTCTCTGATGTATGATCACTATTTAGAGGGGAAGGGTCTCTGATGTATGATCACTATTTAGAGGGGAAGGGTCTCTGATGTATGATCACTATTTAGAGGGGAAGGGTCTCTGATGTATGATCACTATTTAGAGGGGAAGGGTCTCTGATGTATGATCACTATTTAGAGGGGAAGGGTCTCTGATGTATGATCACTATTTAGAGGGGAAGGGTCTCTGATGTATGATCACTATTTAGAGGGGAAGGGTCTCTGATGTATGATCACTATTTAGAGGGGAAGGGTCTCTGATGTATGATCACTATTTAGAGGGGAAGGGTCTCTGATGTATGATCACTATTTAGAGGGGAAGGGTCTCTGATGTATGATCACTATTTAGATGGGGAAGGGTCTCTGATGTATGATCACTATTTAGAGGGAAGGGTCTCTGATGTATGATCACTATTTAGAGGGAAGGGTCTCTGATGTATGATCACTATTTAGAGGGGAAGGGTCTCTGATGTATGATCACTATTTAGAGGGGAAGGGTCTCTGATGTATGATCACTATTTAGAGGGGAAGGGTCTCTGATGTATGATCACTATTTAGAGGGGAAGGGTCTCTGATGTATGATCACTATTTAGAGGGGAAGGGTCTCTGATGTATGATCACTATTTAGAGGGGAAGGGTCTCTGATGTATGATCACTATTTAGAGGGGAAGGGTCTCTGATGTATGATCACTATTTAGAGGGGAAGGGTCTCTGATGTATGATCACTATTTAGAAGGGTCTCTGATGTATGGAAGGGTCTCTGATGTATGATCACTATTTAGAGGGGAAGGGTCTCTGATGTATGATCACTATTTAGAGGGGAAGGGTCTCTGATGTATGATCACTATTTAGAGGGGAAGGGTCTCTGATGTATGATCACTATTTAGAGGGGAAGGGTCTCTGATGTATGATCACTATTTAGAGGGGAAGGGTCTCTGATGTATGATCACTATTTAGAGGGGAAGGGTCTCTGATGTATGATCACTATTTAGAGGGGAAGGGTCTCTGATGTATGATCACTATTTAGAGGGGAAGGGTCTCTGATGTATGATCACTATTTCTCAACTCTCAATATTGAGCGACAGGCACTGTTTTAAAAAACAACATTTCTGTTATGTCTTTGAGATGCAGAGAGCGTGAGGTACACGTTGGCGCTGAGTCCTAGTAGACTATCACTGGATTGTTTTTAGGGCATTCAGTTTACTGCAATTAATCAAATTACACAGCTAACCATCAGCAATATTCAGTTAGCGATCTAGCTAATGTGTTTTAGTGGTGAAATAGTCCCAAATGAATTAGCTAGTGCACACAAACATGTAGGCCAATGGATCTCTATTGAGCAAAAACAAATCTGACATTTCCAGAGCCCTAGTTTGACAATAAAATAAAAATATAGCAACAAATCAGCTAAATGACGCTTCGCTAAGCCTCGCCCCAGAATTTTGGCCAACCAATCGCAGCGTTCCAATGCTTGCTACTGTGATTCCTGAAATGCAGAGCCCTTTGGAGGATCTTTCTAAATGATTATTTTGTTTGCTAACTCAGCTGGTTAGCTAGCTCTGTCTCATTGACCACCAAACATTGCTAATGCTAGCTAGTTAGCTAGCTCTGTCTCATTGACCACCAAACATTGCTAATGCTAGCTAGTTAGCTAGCTCTGTCTCATTGACCACCAAACATTGCTAATGCTAGCTAGTTAGCTAGCTCTGTCTCATTGACCACCAAACATTGCTAATGCTAGCTAGTTAGCTAGCTCTGTCTCATTGACCACCAAACATTGCTAATGCTAGCTAGTTAGCTAGCTCTGTCTCATTGACCACCAAACATTGCTAATGCTAGCTAGTTAGCTAGCTCTGTCTCATTGACCACCAAACATTGCTAATGCTAGCTAGTTAGCTAGCTACTTAATATAACTTGTTTTCTCTAAAATGTATGTAAGCCAGCTAAGTTTGCCATAATATGAAGACAACTCATATCTGTTGTCGACATCAGGATACGATTTGAGAACACGAGTTAGCTCCAAAAGTGGTTAGTAGCTTTGACTGCATGCTGACAGTGACTTCAGAGTCATTCAGTGGCTAGCCACACTACAAACCTCATTTGACCAGGTTCCTGTGAAGCATTTATAATGACAGTCCATCACAACATATCAGAGAGCTTCCTGATTAGTAAGGGTCATTTGTGTTTAATTTATGTCAGCGGTTTGGGGGGGGGGGCTTAGCGAATGGTTTAGGTTGCAGATCAAAATGACCTGAATCATGCATTACTGCTTGGACATGTTTGATGATAAAATGTATTTAATCATACCACCTTTTTAAACCACAGTGAATTTATATTTTATATTTATATTATATTTTATAAGATGATTATAAAGTGTTTCTATTGAGTAACAAAATATTGGTGCAACCAAATCATGAACTGGTGCCACCAGCTGAAATTGATAGCGACGCCAGAGACCCCGACTGAAAACCATAGCAGCGCCAGAGACCCCGACTGAAAACCGCCAGAGACCCCGACTGAAAACCATAGCAGCGCCAGAGACACCGACTGAAAACTCACCAGTGGACCCCGACTGAAAACCTGTGCAGCGCCAGAGTTATTTTGAGCAGCGCCAGAGACACCGA
This sequence comes from Oncorhynchus tshawytscha, assembly GCF_018296145.1. Lineage (NCBI taxonomy): Eukaryota > Metazoa > Chordata > Actinopteri > Salmoniformes > Salmonidae > Oncorhynchus > Oncorhynchus tshawytscha. The sequence goes on from NW_024609439.1 coordinate 112,027, forward strand.
CTGAAAACCACTAGCAGCGCCACCACTGAAAGCAAGCAGCGCCAGAGACACCGACTGAAAAACATAACCAGAAATATTTACCAGCGCCAGAGACACCGACTGAAAACTTTTGTGACTGAAAAACATAGCAGCGCCAGAGACCCCGACTGAAAACCATAGCGGTGCCAGCGACACCAACCGAAAATGTTAGTCAAGAGCCTCAAAACATTTTCACTTAGGGGTGTACTCACTTTTGTTGTCAGTGGTTTAGACATTAATGGCTGTGTGTTGAGTTATTTTGAGGGGACAGCAAATTTACACGGTTATACAAGCTGTACACTCACTACTTTACATTGTAGCAAAGTGTCATTTCTTCAGTGTTGTCACATGAAAAGATATACTCAAATATTTACAAAAATGTGAGGGGTGTACTCACTTTTGTGATATACTGTCCAAAAAAATGGATGTAGCAACTGCAAATTACCCCTTTCAGCTTAAACTTTACCACAGCAATTCAGTTTATTTTTATGTATTTCCAGCCATCAAACAACAGTCTACACAAACAAACCTCAAATCTCTCACCAGATTCAACTGATGACAGGTCATAGTTGTGTAGGTCAGGCTGTCCAAGCATGTCAATGTACATGGTAGGAGTTCCGTAGAGGAAATTACACCTGAAACAGAGAACATATAGAGAGGTATTTAGTGTATTATAGAGGTTCATTCTCAATGTGCTCAGTGGCAGCTATTTATATTATTAATTATTACAACAGACTGACATGAAATATCTCTATTGTAAGTCTCCAGAATGTGTAAGTCACTTAAGGAAGAGGGTCTTAAACTTTACTACCTTTCATTCTGAATGGCCTCCAGGTACGTTTAGAAAAAGACCAGTCCCTTCAACATTCCTAAACTTTACTACCTTTCATTCTGAATGGCCTCCAGGTTGGCACGGCTGTCGTACCCAGCAGAGGGGAAGACCAGGGTGATGCCATGCAGTGCCATGCACATCCCTCCGATCACTGAGCCTATGCAATGGTACAGAGGAACAGGAACACACGCTCTTATAGGCTGAGGGGGAATCAAAAAGAGTAGAGGTTACATGAGAAAAGTAGAGAGAGAAACAGAGAGAGAGAGAGAGACAGAGAGAGAGCGACAGAGAGAGAGGGCGACAGAGAGAGAGACAGAGCAGACAGCGACAGAGAGACAGAGAGAGGAGAGAGAGAGAGGCGAGAGAGAGAGACAGAGAGAGAGAGACAGAGCAACAGAGAGAGAGAGAGAGCCACAGAGAGAGAGAGAGAGAGAGAGAGAGCGCCCCAGAGAGCACCACAGAGGGAGAGATGATAATAGTCTCATGTCTCCACTGACCTTCCAGTTGAATCCCAGACGAAGACCCACAAAATAGGCGTTGTTGACGATGTTGTGGTGGGAGAGGGTGGCACCTTTAGGACTTCCTGTTGTTCCCTACAGACCAGTAGACATCAGACAGACTAATACTGTTGTTCCCTCCAGACCAGTAGACAGACTAATACTGTTGTTCCCTACAGACCAGTAGACATCAGACAGACTAATACTGTTGTTCCCTACAGACCAGTAGACATCAGACAGACTAATACTGTTGTTCCCTACAGACCAGTAGACAGACTAATACTGTTGTTCCCTACAGACCAGTAGACATCAGACAGACTAATACTGTTGTTCCCTACAGACCAGTAGACAGACTAATACTGTTGTTCCCTACAGACCAGTAGACAGACTAATACTGTTGTTCCCTACAGACCAGTAGACAGACTAATACTGTTGTTCCCTACAGACCATCAGACCAGTACTAAGACTAATACTGTTGTTCCCAGACCAGACCAGTAGACAGACTAATACTGTTGTTCCCTACAGACCAGTAGACAGACTAATACTGTTGTTCCCTACAGACCAGTAGACAGACTAATACTACTGTTCCCTTCCCAGACAGACCAGTAGACATCAGACAGACTAATACTGTTGTTCCCTACAGACCAGTAGACAGACTAATACTGTTGTTCCCTACAGACCAGTAGACATCAGACAGACTAATACTGTTGTTCCCTACAGACCAGACATTAGACAGACTAATACTGTTGTTCCCTACAGACCAGTAGACATCAGACAGACTAATACTGTTGTTCCCTACAGACCAGTAGACAGACTAATACTGTTGTTCCCTACAGACCAGTAGACATCAGACAGACTAATACTGTTGTTCCCCCAGACCACAGACAGACAGTGTTCCCTACAGACCAGTCAGACAGACTAATACTGTTGTTCCCCAGACCACAGACCAGTAGACAGACTAATACTGTTGTTCCCTACAGACCAGTAGACAGATTAATACTGTTGTTCCCTCCAGACCAGTAGACATCAGACAGACTGATACTGTTGTTCTCTACAGACCAGTAGACAGACTAATACTGTTGTTCCCTACAGACCAGTAGACATCAGACAGACTAATACTGTTGTTCCCTACAGACCAGTAGACATCAGACAGACTAATACTGTTGTTCCCTACAGACCAGTAGACATCAGACAGACTAATACTGTTGTTCCCTACAGACCAGTAGACATCAGACAGACTAATACTGTTGTTCCCTACAGACCAGTAGACATCAGACAGACTAATACTGTTGTTCCCTACAGACCAGTAGACAGACTAATACTGTTGTTCCCTACAGACCAGTAGACATCAGACAGACCTAGATACTGTTGTTCCCTACAGACCAGTAGACTAATATCAGACCAGTATACATCAGACAGACTAATACTGTTGTTCCCTCCAGACCAGTAGAGACAGACTAATACTGTTGTTCCCTCCAGACCAGTAGACAGACTAATACTGTTGTTCCCTACAGACCAGTATACATCAGACAGACTAATACTGTTGTTCCCTACAGACCAGTAGACAGACAGACAGACTAATACTCAGACATAAACAATGAATACCTGTTGATGTGTTTTGTGTGTCGGTGAGGGTAATGACATACTGTGTTAATAATGTATTGATATGATGTGTGAGCTGTGCAGTACAGTATTACTGCTCCAGGGGGCGCTGCACTGCAGCTGATCCTGTTCTTCCATTACCGTGTGTGTATGTGTGTGTGTGTGGGGGTGTGTGTGTGTGTGTGTGTGTGGGATTAAGCCTCGTCCAATGGAGATCACTACGGAAAGTGCTTCTTTGTCCAAGACTTGGTTTATTCTGTGTCCAGGAAATCAGCCGTAAAGAATTCTTCTTCTTCTTTCAACAGGAGACCTACGGATGTGAACTGTATGTTGATGGGGTCGTCGAAGGACAGTTTGGTCTGCAGGTCCTGCAGCTCCTGGTGGTGCTGTCTGCTTCCAGCCTGCATCACATCCTCTACATGTACAGTCCCTGTCTGTCTGCTGTCTGTCACAATCACCATACGCAGGTCTGGTAGTCTGGCAGGAGGAACACAGTAGGTTAACATTACAGTAACATTACAGTAACACAATGACCGTTACATTACAGTAACACAATGACCGTTACATTACAGTAACACAATTGATTACAGTAACATTACAGTAAACAATGACATTACATTACAGTAACATTACAGTTGACAGTAACATTACAGTTACTGTACATTACAGTAACACAATGACCGTTACATTTACAGTAACACAGTAATAACACCTTACATTACAGTAACACAATGACCAGTTACATTACAGTAAACATTGAGTTACATTACAGTAACACAATGTGTAACATTACAGTAACACAATGTTACATTACAGTAACACAATGACAGTAACATTACAGTAACACAATGACCGTTACATTACAGTAACACAATGACCGTAACATTACAGTAACACAATGACCGTTACATTACAGTAACACAATGACCGTTACATTACAGTAACACAATGACCGTTACATTACAGTAACACAATGACCGTTACATTACAGTAACACAATGACCATTACATTACAGTAACACAATGACCGTTACATTACAGTAACACTGTCAATATTATTACAGCAACACAATGACCGCTACATTACAGTAGCACAATGACAGTTACATTACAGTAACACAATGACCATTACATTAGTAACACTGTCAGTAATATTACAGTAACACAATGACCATTACATTACAGTAACATTACAGTCACACAATGGCCGTTACATTACGGTAACACAATGACCATTACATTACAGTAACATTACAGCAACACAATGATAGTAACATTACAGTAACAGCCTTCATTAGGTCCTCTACTGTCCCCGTCTGTCACCATCACCATACACAGATACTGAGGTTCCATTTACAGGTAACTAGACATCCACCGGTGGTAATATTTCTTATTCAGAGTCGATCCAGCAGAGTTGCTGTGTTCCCTTCTACTGTGTTTCACATTAGCCAATAATTCTAATACACCATTTCTGATATACAGTATCACATGCCTTACTTTTATGCTCCTGCATCAGTAAAAGCAGGAAGTGCATCACCTTTGCCTCTACTTCCTTTCCTTTCAATTAGGCTGGTTTGGATTTGTCCCTGACCAAAATGGCTGCCATTATCATACCATTCAGGAACTTTGAGGGTTTATGACATAGCCCTTCTAGTAATTTAATGGGATCTCTACTATGGCTATAAATATGTTAGCCACAGACCACATATCTGTTCAGGGTTCTATATCTATGATGTTAGCTATCCTGCTAGGTACTTGTTTACTTCATGGTACAGCAATACAATATGTCTGTTGACGCAGTCATGGTCCAGTAGTACAATATTAACATACCTGTCTGTTGACTCAGTCATGATGCAGTAATACAATATGAACATACCTGGAGCTCCTGAAGACCCCTGACTCTGCTGTGTCCATCTCTGGGCAGATCTGTCTCAGCATGTCACAGAACCTCTGGGTCTTAAACTGGGTGGGACACACCACTGCTTTACACTGCACCTACAGAGACAGAGATAACAGAACCTCTGGGTCTTAAACTGGGTGGGACACACCACTGCTTTACACTGCACCTACAGAGACAGAGATAACAGAACCTCTGGGTCTTAAACTGGGTGGGACACACCACTGCTTTACACTGCACCTACAGAGACAGAGATAACAGAACCTCTGGGTCTTAAACTGGGTGGGACACACCACTGCTTTACACTGCCCCTACAGAGACAACAGAGATAACAGAACCTCTGGGTCTTAAACACAGACAGACCAGGGTACAGAACAAACCTTCAGGGTGAACTCCAGCTCCTTCAGCTGACAGACAGCACCTGAGAGGGAACAGGAGCTCAGGCTGGGTTCAGAACTCCCCAGGGTGAACTCCATTCATTCAGTCTATCCAGGAAGTGTAAAACAACACTGTTCTGGATAAGAACAAACCTTCCCCAGGGTGAACTCCAGCTCCTTCAGCTGATAGGCTGGGTTTATTGACACCTGTAGAGATTAGAACAAACCTTCCCCAGGGTGAACTCCAGCTCCTTCAGCTGATAGGCTGGGTTTATTGACACCTGTAGAGATTAGAACAAACCTTCCCCAGGGTGAACTCCAGCTCCTTCAGCTGATAGGCTGGGTTTATTGACACCTGTAGAGATTAGAACAAACCTTCCCCAGGGTGAACAGCTCCTTCAGCTGATAATTGACACCTTAGAACAAACCTTCCCCAGGGTGAACTCCAGCTCCTTCAGCTGATAGGCTGGGTTTATTGACACCTGTAGAGATTAGAACAAACCTTCCCCAGGGTGAACTCCAGCTCCTTCAGCTGATAGGCTGGGTTTATTGACACCTGTAGAGATTAGAACAAACCTTCCCCAGGGTGAACTCCAGCTCCTTCAGCTGATAGGCTGGGTTTATTGACACCTAGAGATTAGAGGGTGAACTCCAGCTCCTTCAGCTGAACAAACCTTAGAACAAACCCCCAGGGTGAACTCCAGCTCCTTCAGCTGATAGGCTGGGTTTATTGACACCTGTAGAGATTAGAACAAACCTTCCCCAGGGTGAACTCCAGCTCCTTCAGCTGATAGGCTGGGTTTATTGACACCTGTAGAGATTAGAACAAACCTTCCCCAGGGTGAACTCCAGCTCCTTCAGCTGATAGGCTGGGTTTATTGACACCTGTTTAGAGATTAGAACAAACCTTCCCCAGGGTGAACTCCAGCTCCTTCAGCTGATAGGCTGGGTTTATTGACACCTGTAGAGATTAGAACAAACCTTCCCCAGGGTGAACTCCAGCTCCTTCAGCTGATAGGCTGGCTCCTTCAGTTTATTGACACCTGTAGAGATTAGAACAATACTTTAATATTCGGACCAATTGATCCTAACAGATAATACATGCTCATTTTAGAATCTAATATAATAGCTCATCTTCACCAGTATGATGCCAGCCTTGGCTGTGGCGAACTGAAACAGGATCCAGTGGTATGTGTTGGGCCCCCAGACTCCTAGTCTGTCCCCTCTCTTCAGACCCAGGGCCAGGAGACCTGCAGCGGCCTGGTCAACCTGGGGAGGAGGGAGACCATGACCCAGGAAGTAATATACAGGATGATATCCCGATATGTAAAGGCATTCTGCAGTTTGTGTTTATGAGTATGTGTATAAATGTAATGGAATATATTATTACAAAGCTGTTTATATGTCTCTGTTGTTACACCATGGATGTCCTAGTTAGCAGGCCTCAGGGTGTTACACCATGGATGTCCTAGTTAGCAGGCCTCAGGGTGTTACACCATGGATGTCCTAGTTAGCAGGCCTCAGCGTGTTACACCATGGATGTCCTAGTTAGCAGGCCTCAGGGTGTTACACCATGGATGTCCTAGTTAGCAGGCCTCAGGGTGTTACACCATGGATGTCCTAGTTAGCAGGCCTCAGGGTGTTTCACCATGGATACTGACACATAATAGTTATGTTACTATTTGGTAAACCACCAATCAGATGCACTGACACATAATAGTTATGTTACTATTTGGTAAACCACCAATCAGATGCACTGACACATAATAGTTATGTTACTATTTGGTAAACCACCAATCAGATGCACTGACACATAATAGTTATGTTACTATTTGGTAAACCACCAATCAGATGCACTGACACATAATAGTTATGTTACTATTTGGTAAACCACCAATCAGATGCACTGACACATAATAGTTATGTTACTATTTGGTAAACCACCAATCAGATGCACTGACATATAATAGTTATGTTACTATTTGGTAAACCACCAATCAGATGCACTGACAGATAGTCCTGCTGAATGTGCTTTGAGTGGGTACAAAGGTAACGGCCTAACAATGATCTCTAGATATGATGAAATAGATTAGAAGAGAGGGTGGATGAAAGACCTACGTCCTCCTGAAACTGGGAGAAGGTCTTACGGACTCCATCCTGCACGAACACCAGGGCCTCTCTGTGGGGCCAGCGGTCAGCTGCCGCCTGCAAACTCTGACCCACCGTCTGGCCCAGCAGGGACACTGAGGAGGCCCCATGGACGTAGCTGAAGCTCTGCCCTGGGACCAGGGGTGGACTGTCCACATGGAGGGATCTGTTGAGGGACAGACATGAACAAATACATGAGGGAAATAGTTGGAAGCTGTTTTTAGGTGCACTTGATAACACTTTGGAGTTTGGACATAGAGGACTATTTAATTGGTTCCATTGTACCAGGCAAACTACAGTAGACACATCCAAGTATTTGACATATGTACTGTAGTTGACCAAAGTCTGATACAGAGAGAGTTAAAGAGGGAGTAAACACAGAGAGATGGGTTGGAACAGAGAGAGATGGGTTGGAACAGAGAGACATGGGTTGGAACAGAGAGACATGGGTTGGAACAGAGAGACATGGGTTGGAACAGAGAGACATGGGTTGGAACAGAGAGAGATGGGTTGGAACAGAGAGAGATGGGTTGGAACAGAGAGAGATGGGTTGGAACAGAGAGAGATGGGTTGGAACAGAGAGACATGGGTTGGAACAGAGAGACATGGGTTGGAACAGAGAGACATGGGTTGGAACAGAGAGACATGGGTTGGTACACAGAGAGACATGAGTTGGAACAGAGAGAGATGGGTTGGAACAAAGAGAGATGGGTTGGAACAGAGAGATGGGTTGGAACTAGAGGTCGACCGATTAATCGGAATGGCCAATTAATTAGGGCCGATTTCAAGTTTTCATAACAATCGGAAATTTTCCGACACCGATTTTGCCGATTTTTATTACATTTTTTTTACACCTTTATTTACTCTTTATTTAACTAGGCAAGTCAGTTAAGAACACATTCTTATTTTCAATGACGGCCTAGGAACTGTGGGTTAACTGCCTCGTTCAGGGGCAGAACGACAGATTTTCACATTGTCAGCTTGGGGGATCCAATTCTTGCAACCTTACAGTTAACTAGTCCTTGTGCACTCCACAAGGAGACTGCCTGTTACTGTTTTTTATAAGAAATGTAATACTATCAAGCAACTTACCTTGGCTTACTGCATTTGCGTAACAGGCAGTCTCCTTGTGGAGTGTAACGAGAGAGGCAGGTCGTTATTGCGTTGGACTAGTTAACGGTAAGGTTGCAAGACAGGTTTTTCCCCGGGCTGACAAGGTGAAAATCTGTCGTTCAGTTAACCCACTGTTCCTAGGCCGTCATTGAAAATAAGAATGTATTCTTAACTGACTTGCCTAGTTAAATAAAGTTATAAAATATATATATATTTTTTTTAATCGGCAAATCGGCGCCCAAAAATACAGATTTCCGATTGTTACGAAAACTTGAAATCGGCCCTAATTAATCGGCCATTCCGATTAATCGGTCGACCTCTAGTCTGAATACTAGTCAAGACACAGGCCATCAGGTCCATATTCTACAGTTGACGGATCATACCGATCACTGCAACTGTAACTGACTACATTGAAATGGGATTGACCCCAACTAGTGGTGTGCTCTATAGGTCTGAATGACAAAATGGCATCTACAATCTATGTCAGAGGTCAGAGGTGGGCTTTAGAAAGGAAACACAACTTGCAAAATGACAGAAATAATCCAGCTAGTCTGTTTATGTCTGACAATGTGAAGAGAGCTGACCTACCTACAGCACCAGGTTGGGTTCCCAGGTGTCCATGTCTTCTGTAGTGAGGAGACCACCTGTACAGGTTGTAACACAGCGCTTCTAGAGAACACACTGAGCTGTCTGAGGTGAGTTGCCCTGGACCTCAGTAGCGAGGAGCTGATCCACACCGCTGACATGGCCTCAGTCAGCTCTGAAAATAACACCCGATTTATTATGTTCTGAACCCATTTAGACCCTTTGTTAAAAATGTTGGCTTAAAATCTTCCTAGAAGTCAGAAAAACATGAGAAGGGACATGTACAAATGCAGATTTTGGCCATTTTAGAAAGTCTTTATTCATATTATAAAAGTGATTTATTTAATTGTTCCATGGGGTTTCTATTAAAAGGCACTTAATGTAACAGGTTTTTGAAATTCCATATTGGTGCACAATTCCTATGTAAAATATCAAAGGAAAGCAAAAGGCACTCTATTCATGGAATGACCCATCTAGAATCTAGAAAGTCGATGACCATTGAAATGCATGGGGTTTTAAGCTAATATTGGTTGCAGTACAACAAGTAGGAATAGTATCAAACAGGAACCTGCACATTCTAAAGTTGGATAACTTTTGATAACTTATGTGCTTTCAGCATGCACATGACAAATACGTGTCAGATTTCCTCGCAAGCACATTAATAAGAAGTATGTCGAATTTCTAAATCAGTTCTTGCTTTAAGCAAGCGCATCTATCTAAAATCATTTCGCGGCTGTATAGCATACTCAATGCAACACATTTACTGTGAACATTTACTTCTGAATAACACGTCATTACAAAATAGATTACTCGCACTTTTTCTTATTTTGCCTTGGTAATGGGTAGGCTATCGCTAGGTCGTTACACAGAACTTCCATGCTGGTTTGAAAACTCTTGTTAGACTGCAGAATAGACAAACAAAAACGTTTTACGAGGCCCAATTAACGTGTCACTGGGGAATAATCACCAGGTAATCAGCATTTAGTGTTTGTTATTTTAGCCATCTGGCTGCAGGCCTGATTGTTGGCTCGACATCTTACTGTAACATTAGGAGTTAATACACAGTACTGGCACTGGTTTATATTATTCAATTAACGCTCTCAAAACGTTTCTGTTACATCAAATCTCTGTTAGGCTTCATCATCATGTCCCATCACGAACGACAATCAAAAAATGAAACAAAGGTTTGATCATCTCTGACCGACGCGATTTACAGGCCTTAAGAAATCAATCACTCTGGAATTCTAGATATTTGAATAATACCAAATAATATCATCTTTGCATGATAAACTATTGTAACTTTTCTGAACATATCCTTACAATAAATTACATAATGTGCTCTAACTTCAGAAAACTTTTCTCCGATCTTTTCAAGTATAACATAAAGTTCCCTACCAGAAAACACGCGACACCGTAAAGTGTTGTGTATTCGCGCACAGAAATTCAGGAGGAAACTGATGAACGGATGGCTGAACAATGTTTATGCTTGACCGCGTTTTGGAAGTGTCCGCTCAGTGTCCGCTCAGTGTCCGCTCAGTGTCCGCTCAGTGTCCGCTCAGTGTCCGCTTTCCTGGTACAACCTGTTACGAAACACGACGTGCGCAATCTGCCTGCGCATGTCCAACATAAAAACCCAGCTGTCAAGGCGGGTACATTAAAATGTCTTTATTTTCTGGCTAGGTAGCAAGATATTTTCTTATTTGGAATACGTTTTTAGAAGCTATTGTCCAAATCACTTAAGAGTTTTCTACAACTCTAACTTTGTAGTCTTATGCTACTTACAGAAATCGATTACGCTCAAATCAAATGTATTTATAAAGCCCTTCTTACATCAGCTGATACCTCAACGTGCTGTACAGAAACCCAGCCTAAAACCCCAAACAGCAAGCAATGCAGGTGTAGAAGCACCTAAGCTACGCTAAGTTGTTTTGCAAGCTATTTTTAAGTTAGCTTGATTCTTCTGTATAGAGACATAGCTAGCTGGCATAATCATTAGACAAGGAATCCTTCACCTGCTAAGACCTAGCAACTGACATAAATCCCATGATTTATTAATCACCCAGTTATATCTGTAGTTTTTGTAGAAGCACGACTGAAGTAGAACATAATTTGTTTAGCTTTTGCATTGCCTGCATTCTTTGAATCTGTACTGCACTTTGATTAAAGTAAAGCCCCGTCTAAACCATTTACAATTGTCTGTCCCCACTCCCAGTTAGACAGGGTACCTACGAGCGTCATTCTGCTTCACAATGCCCTGGGGTATGTAAAAGTAGTGATTTTACGTCATGCTGTAACACATACATACACTCACGTTGTTTGCAGCATCAGCCTGTGGGGACGTTTTTCAGCGGCAGAGACTTGGAGACTAGTTAGGTTCGAGGGAAAGATGAACGGAGCAAAGTAGAGAGAGATCCTTGATTGAAAACCTGCTCCAGAGCGCTCAGGACCTCAGACTGGGGCAAAGGTTCACCTTCTAACAGGACAACAACCCTAAGCACACAGCCAAGACAACACAGGAGTGGCTTCGGGACAAGTCTCTGAGTGGCCCCGCCAGAGCCCGGGCTTGAACCTGTTCTAACATCTCTGGAGAGACCTGAAATTAGCTGTGTAGCGACGCTCCCCGTCCAACCTGACAGAGGTTGAGAGGATCTGCAGAGCAGAATGGGAGAAACTCCCCAAATATAGGTGTGCTGAACTTGTAGTGTCATACCCAAGAAGACTTGAGGCTGTAATCAAAGGATAACATGCTAATTAACAGGGATGTTAACAATTTTGCGCACACAGTTTGAAAGAAATAAGCTTTTTGTACATCTGGAACATTTCTGGGATCTTTTTTTTAGCGCATGAAAGATGGGACCAACACTTTAGATGCTGCATTTATATTTTATTTCAGTATAACAGAATCATAGTACATGTATGTTACCCCTCCTAAACTTCTACAGTCCTGTTGTTATGTTACCCCTCTTAAACCTCTACAGTCCTGTTACGTTACCCCTCCTAAACCTCTACAGTCCTGTTATGTTACCCCTCCTAAACCTCTACAGTCCTGTTATGTTACCCCTCCTAAACCTCTACAGTCCTGTTGTTATGTTACCCCTCCTAAACCTCTACAGTCCTGTTGTTATGTTACCCTCCTAAACCTCTACAGTCCTGTTGTTATGTTACACCTCCTAAACCTCTACAATCCTCGTATGTTACCCCTCCTAAACCTCTACAGTCCTGTTATGTTACCCTTCCTAAACCTCTACAGTCCTGTTGCCATGTTACCCCTCCTAAACTACAGTCCTGTTGCCATGTTACCCCTCCTAAACCTCCACAGTCCTGTTGTTATGTTACCCCTCCTAAACCTCTACAGTCCTGTTGTTATGTTACCCCTCCTAAACCTCTACAGTCCTGTTGTTATGTTACACCTCCTAAACCTCTACAATCCTGTTATGTTACCCCTCCTAAACCTCTACAGTCCTGTTATGTTACCCCTCCTAAACCTCTACAGTCCTGTTGTTATGTTACCCTCCTAAACCTCTACAGTCCTGTTATGTTACCCCTCCTAAACCTCTACAGTCCTGTTATGTTACCCCTCCTAAACCTCTACAGTCCTGTTATGTTAAGATATGATGAAATAGATTAGAAGAGAGGGTGGATGAAAGACCTACGTCCTCCTGAAACTGGGAGAAGGTCTTACGGACTCCATCCTGCACGAACACCAGGGCCTCTCTGTGGGGCCAGCGGTCAGCTGCCGCCTGCAAACTCTGACCCACCGTCTGGCCCAGCAGGGACACTGAGGAGGCCCCATGGACGTAGCTGAAGCTCTGCCCTGGGACCAGGGGTGGGACTGTCCACATGGAGGGATCTGTTGAGGGAGAGACGTAACGTATTATAAGCCTTTATAAGACATTATGAAGATGTTATAAAGGACCAGCATCGTCACTGAAGAAGTCCTATGGTTGTAGCTACAAGCTCAAATAGGTGTAATGCTTATAAATGTGATATGCCGTGGTTATAAATGTATTAGGAATGTGGAAAGATACTACGCCTTGCAAAATAGTATTCATACCCCTTTGGATTTCATTCCTGTCCTGCAGCTCAGTTCAGTAGCTTTGATGTGTCTGGGGTGTTTAATACATCATCCACAGCATAATGATTAACTTGGCCGTGCTCAAAGAGGTATCCAAGTGTGATTTGTTTTTGTTACCCATATACCAATCCCTGCTCTTCTTTATAAATGCCTTCAAAAAGCTCCCTGGTCTTTGTAGTTGAATCTGTGCTTGAAATGTAGTACTTGACTGAGGGACCTTCCAGATGTTGTATATATGGGGGACAGAGGAAGGGTTTGTCAATCAAATATCTTGTCCAAGCCCTATTATTTCACACAGAGTCCATGTAACTTATTATGTGATTTGTTAAACCACATTTTACTCTCAAACTAATTTAGGCTTTCCTGGACAAAGGGGCTGAATACTTCTGCAATGACTACATTTGAATCATGTAATTTTTATTACTCTTAAAAGATAAAACCCCAAACACCCCAAATGTTTTCTTCCACTTTAACATTAGAGTATTTTGAGTAGATTGTTGACAAAAATAATACAGTTAAATCAATTTTAATTCCACTTTGTAACACAATAAAATGTGAAGAACTGAATCCTTTAGCAAGACATTGTATACAGAGAGAGGTACACAGGGGGGTGGAAACAGAAGGATGGGTTGGTGGACATTACCCATGACATGTCAATGTAATACTGGAGTTAGTCAAACATCAGAGAGGAAACCCCTGCATCCCTGACCCTAACCCGACCTCCTGTGGGCCCTAACCCGACCTCCTGTGGACCCTAACCCGACCTCCTGTGGGCCCTAACCCGACCTCCTGTGGGCCCTAACCCGACCTCCTGTGGACCCTAACCCGACCTCCTGTGGACCCTAACCCGACCTCCTGTGGTCCCTAACCCGACCTCCTGTGGTCCCTAACCCGACCTCCTGTGGACCCTAACCCTGACCTCCTGTGGACCCTAACCCGACCTCCTGTGGGCCCTAACCCGACCTCCTGTGGGCCCTAACCCGACCTCCTGTGGACCCTAACCCGACCTCCTGTGGGCCCTAACCCGACCTCCTGTGGACCCTAACCCGACCTCCTGTGGGCCCTAACCCGACCTCCTGTGGACCCTAACCCGACCTCCTGTGGGCCCTAACCCGACCTCCTGTGGACCCTAACCCGACCTCCTGTGGGCCCTAACCCGACCTCCTGTGGACCCTAACCCGACCTCCTGTGGGCCCTAACCCGACCTCCTGTGGGCCCTAACCCGACCTCCTGTGGGCCCTAACCCGACCTCCTGTGGACCCTAACCCGACCTCCTGTGGACCCTAACCCGACCTCCTGTGGACCCTAACCCGACCTCCTGTGGACCCTAACCCGACCTCCTGTGGACCCTAACCCGACCTCCTGTGGACCCTAACCCGACCTCCTGTGGACCCTAACCCGACCTCCTGTGGACCTCCCTAACCCGACCTCCTGTGGACCCTAACCCGACCTCCTGTGGACCCTAACCCGACCTCCTGTGGACCCTAACCCGACCTCCTGTGGAGTTCTGTGGGCTGTGGTTTCATAGTCGACCTCTCTCGGCTGTTCTGTTGGGAGCCTACATAAACAGCCTCTATTAGAACAAATATGGCCCACCTCACTCACTCAATATTATTCCCATCAGGTCACAGGACATGTGAAGGCTTTCAGAGGGGAAACTGGCCTTAATGGATCTGTGAGAAAAACAAACATGTTCAGTGCCAAGACAACTACGCTGAACCCTGTTCCAGGACAAAGCAGAAACTGGACAATCCAAGTAAAAACATATTTTATTTGTATAAAAAACATGTTTCTGAAAAGGAAATCTCACCAGGAAGCATTGAAAGATATACCTTCAGTCTCAATAAGTCCAGTCACATACAGGTCATTTAGTTTGTACTCTACAGTTGGTAAATCAAATAAAAAACATGTGGTTTGGCGAATAAGGGTGAATAAAGAGAAATAATTCAACTAGTCCAACTCTGTGGATACTCTTTGCACCCAACACCAAATTAGCTCGGCTGTGATAAGAGACTAGTGTGTATGACAATGGTAAGAGAGTTAACCTACCTACCGCACCAGGTTGGGTTCCCAGGTGTCCATGTCTTCTGTAGTGAGGAGACCACCTGTAGAGGTTGTAACAAACCCCTTCTAGAGAACACACTGAGCTGTCTGAGGAGGTGAGTAGCCAGGGTCTGAGGTACCAGAAGGACAGGACAGAGCAGGAGAGAAGAGGAGACTGGAGGGACCTTTGACCGAAGGCTTCAGGAGAGAGAATCCCAGTGTGTGTAGTGATATGTTTAACTCTTATCTAAACTGGTCTGATTGGGGATTTACAGGTTACAGGTATATATAGGTTACAGGTATATATAGGTTACAGGTTACAGGCTATATATCCCACAGTCATGTAGAGGCAACGGTTTTAGCTTGGTATGTCAGGGTGGGTTTTTGGTGAAAAAAAGAGGGTAGTCAGAAAACAAAATGTCAATTTTAAATTTAAAAAAATTAAGTATATACTTTTCTAAATTTTTCTGGCTTGCACGGTGATGTGTGTGGAAATATGTGTTGGTGCATGTTAGAGTAAGCATGCTGTGAAAAACTGAAAATAATAAGTTCATTTACTTTTAACCCTCAAGCTTCCAAAATGCTTCACATACTCATTGTTGTCAACAACAATGACAGAAGGAAGTGAACAGGGTCGCCATGGTATCCCCTCACCGAAGACTGAACAGGGCCCTTCATGGTAGACCGTCACCGAAGACTGAACAGGGCCCTTCATGGTAGCCCCTCACCGAAGACTGAACAGGGCCCTTCATGGTATCCCCTCACCGAAGACTGAACAGGGCCCTTCATGGTAGCCCCTCACCGAAGACTGAACAGGGCCCTTCATGGTAGACCCTCACCGAAGACTGAACAGGGCCCTTCATGGTATCCCCTCACCGAAGACTGAACAGGGCCCTTCATGGTATCCCCTCACCGAAGACTGAACAGGGCCCTTCATGGTAGACCGTCACTGAAGACTGAACAGGGCCCTTCATGGTAGACCGTTACCGAAGACTGAACAGGGTCTCCATGGTAGCCCGTCACCGAAGACTGAACAGGGCCTCCATATTAGCCCTTCATTGAAGATTGAACAGGGCCTCCATATTAGCCCTTCATCGAAGATTGAACAGGGCCTCCATATTAGCCCTTCATCGAAGATTGAACAGGGCCTCCATATTAGCCCTTCATCGAAGATTGAACAGGGCCTCCATATTAGCCCTTCATCGAAGATTGAACAGGGCCTCCATATTAGCCCTTCATCGAAGACTGAACAGGGCCTCCATATTAGCCCTTCATCGAAGACTGAACAGGGCCTCCATATTAGCCCTTCATCGAAGACTGAAGAAGATACTTGACAACATGATTGAGTGGTCAGGGCTTTCACAGTTTGGCCCAGGTTGGGGGAAGGAAACTGTGAAAAAGGAATTGAATTAGTCTATTTACTTTCAAACCTCAAGCTACCAACATTCTTCACCAGCCATCATTGGAGCCGTCTCACTGAAAGGCCAAAGATGACAATGGATCAGATAATTGACCAAATCAAATCAAATCAAATGTTATTTGTCACATACACATGGTTAGCAGATGTTAATGCGAGTGTAGCGAAATGCTTGTGCTTCTAGTTCCGACAATGCAGTTATAACGAACAAGTAATCTAACTAACAATTCCAAAAAAAAACTACTGTCTTATACACAGTGTAAGGGGATAAAGAATATGTACATAAGGATATATGAATGAGTGATGGTACAGAGCAGCATAGGCAAGATACAGTAGATGATATCGAGTACAGTATATACATATGAGATGAGTATGTAAACCAAGTGGCATAGTTAAAGTGGCTAGTGATACATGTATTACATAAGGATGCAGTCGATGATATAGAGTACAGTATCTACGTATGCATATGAGATGAATAATGTAGGGTAAGTAACATTATATAAGGTAGCATTGTTTAAAGTGGCTAGTGATATATTTACATCATTTCCCATCAATTCCCATGATTAAAGTGGCTGGAGTAGAGTCAGTGTCATTGACAGTGTGTTGGCAGTAGCCACTCAATGTTAGTGGTGGCTGTTTAACAGTCTGATGGCCTTGAGATAGAAGCTGTTTTTCAGTCTCTCGGTCCCAGCTTTGATGCACCTGTACTGACCTCGCCTTCTGGATGACAGCAGGGTGAACAGGCAGTGGCTCGGGTGGTTGATGTCCTTGATGATCTTTATGGCCTTCCTGTAGCATCGGGTGGTGTAGGTGTCCTGGAGGGCAGGTAGTTTGCCCCCGGTGATGCGTTGTGCAGACCTCACTACCCTCTGGAGAGCCTTACGGTTGAGGGCGGTGCAGTTGCCATACCAGGCGGTGATACAGCCCGCCAGGATGCTCTCGATTGTGCATCTGTAGAAGTTTGTGAGTGCTTTTGGTGACAAGCCGAATTTCTTCAGCCTCCTGAGGTTGAAGAGGCGCTGCTGCGCCTTCCTCACGATGCTGTCTGTGTGAGTGGACCAATTCAGTTTGTCTGTGATGTGTATGCCGAGGAACTTAAAACTTGCTACCCTCTCCACTACTGTTCCATCGATGTGGATGGGGGGGTGTTCCCTCTGCTGTTTCCTGAAGTCCACAATCATCTCCTTAGTTTTGTTGACGTTGAGTCTAAATTTTTCTGTCTTGCACGGTGATGTGTGTGGAAATGTGTGTTGGTGCATGTTAGAGTAAGCTTGCTGTGAAAAATTGAAAACAATAAGTTCATTTACTTTTAACCCTCAAGCTTCCAAAATGCTTCACATACTCATTGTTGTCAACAACAATGACAGAAGGAAGTGAACAGGGTCGCCATGGTATCCGCTCACCGAAGACTGAACAGGGCCAAGTAATTGGTCAGATAATTGATCAGGTAATTTATAATTGATCAGGTAATTTTTAGATAATTGATCAGTTAATTGATCAGGTAGTTGATCAGATATTTGACTGATCAGGGCTTTCACTGGACACAGTCTTCAGTATTATGTGTTTACCAGAAAATAAAAGTAGAAAAAGTGGTCAGGTTAAAAAAGACTCAGATAAGACATGACAAGAATCTGGGTTGTGAGTGACAGGACACCCTAATGGAGGCACGTCTTATACAGTATGTGGCAGAGTCTGGACAATATCTTAAAAAGTACACAAAATTTGACAAATAGGCTTCATGGGTAATTTTTCAAAACTGTCATGATTATTAAAACAACTGTACATCACACATTCCACACGGTGGCGATAAAGGTGAGTGGAAGGAAATGAGAAAATAGCAGGAAGTGAATGACATCAGAGCTGTGTTAACAAGAACTGTTGTAATAAAATTGAAGACCTATTCAATCCGATCCGTCCTCAAATTCAGATTATTATTATACAGTGATAATAAAAACAAGACTGACACAATGAACACAAATCAACTTATTTTTATTGAAAAAGTGTACTATTCTGTAAACATTCAATATTAAATCTTCAGAAATAAGTTGACTAAAATACAAAATATTTGTATATCCTTTCATACATAAGGCTATCGTTTCATTTCCAGTTATATCAAGGCATCTAAGAAGTAAGATATTAAGATATACTAAGATATTCAAGAAGTTGCAGGAATACATTCATAGCCATACTCAGTGTTGTCACGGTGACAGTGTACAAACAACCATAATCTCCTCCTAAAGCCAAACAGTTAAAGCACTAAATAGTTGGGTCGCCCATGTTATTGGCAGTACAATTGCCGCAATTCGTGAGTAACACTACTCTAGCACAGGGTTGTCAAACTCATTTTGCTCTGCGGGCCGCATTCAGTCTTCACCAAGGGCCGGAGTGCCGCACTTAAAATGTGTATGTATTGTCTTGGCGTCAAAATGTGCAAAAATGTGCAAAATGTCCTCTATCCATCGGTTTGGGAATTTTTGATGCTCCCTGACTATCTAGCTTTCATTATGATGACTGTTAGCTAGCTGGACAGAGTGAAGAGACTATAAATGTAGCTTTCAGCTAGCTGGACAGAGTGAAGAGACTATAAATGTAGCTTTCAGCTAGCTGGACAGAGTGAAGAGACTATAAATGTAGCTTTCAGCTAGCTGGACAGAGTGAAGAGACTATAAATGTAGCTTTCAGCTAGCTGGACAGAGTGAAGAGACTATAAATGTAGCTTTCAGCTAGCTGGACAGAGTGAAGAGACTATAAATGTAGCTTTCAGCTAGCTGGACAGAGTGAAGAGACTATAAATGTAGCTTTCAGCTAGCTGGACAGAGTGAAGAGACTATAAATGTAGCTTTCAGCTAGCTGGACAGAGTGAAGAGACTACATTTAGGTCCATTATCATTTCTAAATAGTTATGGGTTTTAATAATTTAAATGTCGATTGAGATTGTTGTTAGTACTGTAGAGTCTACTAGTGGGCCGTATGTTAGACAGTCCTACTGTAACGTCTACTAGTGGGCCGTATGTTAGACAGTCCTACTGTAGAGTCTACTAGGGGGCCGTATGTTAGACAGTCCTACTGTAGCGTCTACTAGTGGGCCGTATGTTAGACAGTCCTACTGTAGCGTCTACTAGTGGGCCGTATGTTAGACAGTCCTACTGTAGAGTCTACTAGGGGGCCGTATGTTAGACAGTCCTACTGTAGCGTCTACTAGTGGGCCGTATGTTAGACAGTCCTACTGTAGCGTCTACTAGTGGGCCGTATGTTAGACAGTCCTACTGTAGAGTCTACTAGGGGCCGTATGTTAGACAGTCCTACTGTAGCGTCTACTAGTGGGCCGTATGTTAGACAGTCCTACTGTAGCGTCTACTAGTGGGCCGTATGTTAGACAGTCCTACTGTAGAGTCTACTAGGGGCCGTATGTTAGACAGTCCTACTGTAGCGTCTACTAGTGGGCCGTATGTTAGACAGTCCTACTGTAGCGTCTACTAGTGGGCCGTATGTTATACAGTCCTACTGTAGAGTCTACTAGTGGGCCGTATGTTATACAGTCCTACTGTAGAGTCTACTAGTAGGCCGTATGTTATACAGTCCTACTGTAGAGTCTACTAGTGGGCCGTATGTTAGACAGTCCTACTGTAGCGTCTACTAGTGGGCCGTATGTTAGACAGTCCTACTGTAGAGTCTACTAGTGGGCCGTATGTTAGACAGTCCTACTGTAGAGTCTACTAGTGGGCCGTATGTTAGACAGTTCTACTGTAGAGTCTACTAGTGGGCCGTATGTTAGACAGTTCTACTGTAGAGTCTACTAGTGGGCCGTATGTTAGACAGTCCTACTGTAGAGTCTACTAGTGGGCCGTATGTTAGACAGTCCTACTGTAGAGTCTACTAGTGGGCCGTATGTTAGACAGTTCTACTGTAGAGTCTACTAGTGGGCCGTATGTTATACAGTCCTACTGTAGAGTCTACTAGTAGGCCGTATGTTATACAGTCCTACTGTAGAGTCTACTAGTGGGCCGTATGTTAGACAGTCCTACTGTAGCGTCTACTAGTGGGCCGTATGTTAGACAGTCCTACTGTAGAGTCTACTAGTGGGCCGTATGTTAGACAGTTCTACTGTAGAGTCTACTAGTGGGCCGTATGTTAGACAGTTCTACTGTAGAGTCTACTAGTGGGCCGTATGTTAGACAGTTCTACTGTAGAGTCTACTAGTGGGCCGTATGTTAGACAGTCCTACTGTAGAGTCTACTAGTGGGCCGTATGTTAGACAGTCCTACTGTAGAGTCTACTAGTGGGCCGTATGTTAGACAGTTCTACTGTAGAGTCTACTAGTGGGCCGTATGTTAGACAGTTCTACTGTAGAGTCTACTAGTGGGCCGTATGTTAGACAGTCCTACTGTAGAGTCTACTAGTGGGCCGTATGTTAGACAGTTCTACTGTAGAGTCTACTAGTGGGCCGTATGTTAGACAGTTCTACTGTAGAGTCTACTAGTGGGCCGTATGTTAGACAGTCCTACTGTAGCGTCTACTAGTGGGCCGTATGTTAGACAGTCCTACTGTAGCGTCTACTAGTGGGCCGTATGTTATACAGTCCTACTGTAACGTCTACTAGTGGGCCGTATGTTAGACAGTCCTACTGTAACGTCTACTAGTGGGCCGTATGTTAGACAGTCCTACTGTAGCGTCTACTAGTGGGCCGTATGTTAGACAGTTCTACTGTAGCGTCTACTAGTGGGCCGTATGTTAGACAGTCCTACTGTAGCGTCTACTAGTGGGCCGTAAGTTAGACAGTTCTACTGTAGAGTCTACTAGTGGGCCGTATGTTAGACAGTCCTACTGTAGCGTCTACTAGTGGGCCGTATGTTAGACAGTCCTACTGTAGCGTCTACTAGTGGGCCGTATGTTATACAGTCCTACTGTAACGTCTACTAGTGGGCCGTATGTTAGACAGTCCTACTGTAACGTCTACTAGTGGGCCGTATGTTAGACAGTTCTACTGTAGAGTCTACTAGTGGGCCGTATGTTAGACAGTTCTACTGTAGCGTCTACTAGTGGGCCGTATGTTAGACAGTCCTACTGTAGCGTCTACTAGTGGGCCGTATGTTAGACAGTCCTACTGTAGCGTCTACTAGTGGGCCGTATGTTAGACAGTTCTACTGTAGAGTCTACTAGTGGGCCGTATGTTAGACAGTCCTACTGTAGAGTCTACTAGTGGGCCGTATGTTAGACAGTCCTACTGTAGAGTCTACTAGTGGGCCGTATGTTAGACAGTCCTACTGTAGAGTCTACTAGTGGGCCGTATGTTAGACAGTTCTACTGTAGAGTCTCTGGGCCGTATGTTAGACAGTTCTACTGTAGAGTCTACTAGTGGGCCGTATGTTAGACAGTTCTACTGTAGAGTCTACTAGTGGGCCGTATGTTAGACAGTTCTACTGTAGAGTCTACTAGTGGGCCGTATGTTAGACAGTTCTACTGTAGCGTCTACTAGTGGGCCGTATGTTATACAGTTCTACTGTAACGTCTACTAGTGGGCCGTATGTTAGACAGTTCTACTGTAACGTCTACTAGTGGGCCGTATGTTAGACAGTTCTACTGTAGCGTCTACTGAATGAAACAGGGATGTTGCGTCATTCAGCCTCATGTCTTGTCTGTTGATGAAAACAGAAGATATTTATTGAAATAAAGATGAGAGAGAGACTTCCAAATTCAGACTAAATCTGTGTGCAAACCCTGTGTTGTGAATGCCCGTGTACGTACGTACATACATAGGAATCACAGTGATGATAACAGTAGTGTATGTGTAACCTCCCAGTTCTTCCCTCTGCAGACAGCAGACAGCAGACACCACAGAGATCCTTCATTGACTCATCATCGTGAGGCGTTACACAGTGAGCAGTTCCTGTGATATGCTGCAGCTCCTACAGGCCAGGGCTCATGGAAGGCTACCTCCTTACTTCATTCTCATTCTAGATGTAATTCTAAAGGCAGGCAGGTAGACAGGTTGTCTTACTGGGTTACACACGTGCATATTAGTAAGTCACACGTTGGTGACACAAACAGTGTCCGCTGATCTCCCTCCCTGTGTAGAAGGAACATGGCTGTACTGGCAGTCAGGGACCAGGCTGATAGCAGGCTTCCCTCCCTGTGTAGAAGGAACATGGCTGTACTGGCAGTCAGGGACTAGGCTGATAGCAGGCTTCCCTCCCTGTGTAGAAGGAACATGGCTGTACTGGCAGTCAGGGACTAGGCTGATAGCAGGCTTCTGTTGGTACGCAGCAGGAGGACCTGCTCTCTTCTTCTCTTCCCTCTTCCTCTGTCTGTCCAGATAGTAGAACGCTGCGATGAGGAAGAGGCCAGAGGAGGAGACAGTCACACTGCAGGCATAGAACACATAAGAGTAGTGTCCTGTACTGTCCACCAACATGCCTGGAAGAGGGGGAGAGAGAGAGGGGAGAGGGAAGAGAGGGAGGAGAGGGAAGAGAGGGAAGAGAGGGAAGAGGGGAAGAGAGAGAGAAGAGGGGGAAGAGAGAGAGAGAGAGAAGGGGGAAGAGGGGAAAGAGGGGAGAGGGAAGATAGGGAAGATGAGAGAGAGGGAAGAGAGAGGGAGGAGAGGGAAGAGGGGAGGGAAGAGAGGGAAGAGAGGGAAGAGAGGGAAGAGAGGGAAGAGAGGGAAGAGGGGGAAGAGAGGGGAAGAGAGGGAGGAGAGGGAGAGGGGGAGAGAGGGAAGAGAGGGAGGAGGGGAAGAGAGGGAGGAGAGGGAAGAGGGGGAGAGAGGGAAGAAGAGGGGGAAGAGAGGGGAGAGAGAGGGAAGAGGGGGAAGAGAGGGGAGAGAGAGAAGAGAGGGGGGAGAGAGGGAAGAGGGGGGAGAGGGGAGAGAGAGAGAGAAGAGGGGGACATGGCAACAGGCACAGCGTTAAGAAAGACTCAGGGAACACTTCATTTGAAGGGTACCTACATTACCATGTCATGACACGTTCATAACCACACAACAGTTCATAAGCAGTACATAAAAGCATTTCCTAGAAGGCTTGTATCAACAACCACGCGCGGTGCTACGACAGTGAAAGAACAGCTATATTTAAGCGTGTCGGTGTGTGTCCTTATAACACATTCCTCTGTACTGGATGCTAGTTCAGTACAGCGCTGCCAGGACCCACTGAGCACAGGGCTAGTCAGCTACTACCAGGCGTTGACATTAGAGTTGCCATGGCGCTGGAAACCAGAGACCACCTTAGGAGTTCAGCAGGGGTACACTAGGCCACGCCCTCCTCCAGTCAGCCTGCCCCAGAGCCGTTCCCTGTCGACCCAGACCTTCCTACCCGCCTGACGCACGTACACACGCACAGACACACACGCAAACATACGCGCACGCACACACACACGCACATTGTGGAAACCAGAGCACATGACCCATTCACATCCCGAGCTAGACATGGGAATCCAGCAGAAAGAACATTCCATTTCCCTGTGTGACAAAACTCATACCCTCCCCAGTCCTCACATAACAGGTTTATACTGGGCATAACTCATACCCTCCCCAGTCCTCACATAACAGGTTTATACTGGGCATAACTCATACCCTCCCCAGTCCTCATATAACAGGTTTATACTGGGCATAACTCATACCCTCCCCAGTCCTCATATAACAGGTTTATACTGGGCATAACTCATACCCTCCCCAGTCCTCATCTAACAGGTTTATACTGGGCATAACTCATACCCTCCCCAGTCCTCATATAACAGGTTTATACTGGGCATAACTCATACCCTCCCCAGTCCTCATATAACAGGTTTATACTGGGCATAACTCATACCCTCCCCAGTCCTCATATAACAGGTTTATACTGGGCATAACTCATACCCTCCCCAGTCCTCATATAACAGGTTTATACTGGGCATAACTCATACCCTCCCCAGTCCTCACATAACAGGTTTATACTGGGTCCTCATAACTCATACCCTCCCCAGTCCTCATATAACAGGTTTATACTGGGCATAACTCATACCCTCCCCCAGTCCTCATATAACAGGTTTATACTGGGCATAACTCATACCCTCCCCAGTCCTCATATAACAGGTTTATACTGGGCATAACTCATACCCTCCCCAGTCCTCATCATAACAGGTTTATACTGGGCATAACTCATACCCTCCCCAGTCCTCATATAACAGGTTTATACTGGGCATAACTCATACCCTCCCCAGTCCTCATATAACAGGTTTATACTGGGCATAACTCATACCCTCCCCAGTCCTCACATAACAGGTTTATACTGGGAATAACTCATACCCTCCCCAGTCCTCACATAATAGGTTTATACTGGGCATAACTCATACCCTCCCCAGTCCTCATCTAACAGGTTTATACTGGGCATAACTTGACAAGTATGTCTATATGAGTCACTGTGTCCACCACACCACCACCTGTTGTTATGCTGACCACCTACTGACCAACAATGACTGTCGATAACATGCAGTAGGGGAAGTCACACTCCCCTATAGCCCCCACAGTGGTGCACCACACCCCCCTATAGCCCCCACAGTGGTGTACCACACCCCCTATAGTTTATACTGGGCATAACCCCACAGTGGTGTACCATAGCCCCCACAGTGGTGTACCACACCCCCTATAGCCCCCACAGTGGTGTACCACACCCCCTAGTCCCCCCACAGTGGTGTACCACACCCCCTATAGCCCCCACAGTGGTGTACCACACCCCCTATAGCCCCCACAGTGGGTGTACCACACCCCCTATAGCCCCCACAGTGGTGTACCACACCCCCTATAGCCCCCACAGTGGTGTACCACACCCCCTATAGCCCCCACAGTGGCGTACCACACCTCCCCCCCCCTATACCCCCCCCCCCTATAGCCCCCGCAACCCCCACTCCCCCTATAGCCCCTGCAGCCCCCACTTCCCCCTATAGCCCCCGCAACCCCCCCCCCCCCCTGTACCCTCCCCCCCATATAACAACCCCCCACCCCCCCCCCTATAGCCCCCACAACCCCCACTAACCCCTATAGCCCCCCACCCCACCCCCCCACCTACTGACCCCCCTATAGCCCCCCCCTATAGCCCCCCACCCCCATAGCCCCCCGCAACCCCCACCCCCTATAGCCCCCCAGCCCCCCAACCCCCCTATAGCCCCCCCCACAGTGGTGTACCCCCCTATAGCCCCCCACCCCCCTATAGCCCCCACAACCCCCCCCCCCCCCCTATAGCCCCCACAACCCCCCACACCCCCCCTATAGCCCCCAACCCCCACCCCCACAGCCCCTGCAACCCCCATAGCCCCCGCAACCCCCACCCCCCCTAGCCCCCACAACCCCCCCCCCTATACCCCCCCCCCATATAGCCCCCATAGCCCCCCACTATAGCCCCCCCCCCTACCCCCCCCCACAACCCCCCCCCCCTATAGCCCCCCCACAAGCCCCCACACCCCCCTATAGCCCCCACAACCCCCCACTCCCCCCATACCCCCACAACCCCCACCCCCTATAGCCCCCACCCCCCCCCACCCTCCCCAGATAGCATATGAACATGTCATAAGCCATGTAAAGAATATATACATAATTAAAGAAAATTAGCTGTAAAACTGAAAATGTTTATCTTTGTCCCATGGCATAATGTGTAGCGGTACAATCCTGACAGGAGCGACACACACAGTACCTGCGAGCGGCGGTCCAATCAGCAGTGTTCCACTCTCTAACATACTGATGAGACCCAGGGCAGAGGGGAACCGGCTCATCTCCACCGTCTCCATCAGCACCGTGAAGAGCAGAGAGCCAATCACAGACATGGACAGACCAAAGATGACCACGTAGATCAGGAGCACGGGGAAGGTGGCGGCCGCACCACAGATACTGTTACTCAGCCCGTTGACCAGGAGGGCTACCGCAAACACATACACAAAACAGCCACTGCCCCTGAGAGGAGGAGGAGGAGGAGGAGGAAGAAGAGGAGGAGGAAGAGGAGGAGGAGGAGGAAGAGGAGGAAGAGGAGGAAGAGGAGTAAGAGGAGTAAGAGAAAACCAATTTATTATCCATTTTTGTTTTCAGGTCACATAATTTTCTATTAAATGTTTTCTTGCTTGGGATTCGAACCAGCAACCCTCCGGTCCAGTTGCTGACCCACTCCTAACCTGTAACATCCAGGCTACAGTACCTGAAGCGCGGCAGGCCGAAGAAGACAGCCGCCACGGGTCTCACAGCAATGTTAACCAGGCCCAGTACGGCCATCAGTAGCGCGGCTCGGTCCTGTTCCATACCATTGGCTGTAGCATAGGGCACCAGGTAGACCAGGGGAACTACAAACCCCAACATCATCCACGTCACTCCCAGGGCGTAGGCACGGTAACGGGGGTTACTGACCAACAGGTCAAAGGCCATGTGTCTCCGTAGGAACACGACAAGGTCACTGAACGCTGTCCTAAGTCTTGTCTTAATTCCCTCCTTCTCCTGTTGGAGAGGACCTTTGATCGGTTGCTTGCTGAGCCCCTGGGCAGCCTTGTTTGTGAGTGTCCTCTGGGCTCCACTGTGTTTGGCCCCCAGGGGCCTCATGACAGCCCCACACACGCAGCAGTTCAATAGCAGCCCTCCCAGGACCAGGAAGCTGCCTCTCCAGCCAAACTGGCCCAGCAGGAAGTTGGCCAGCAGGGGTAAGGTGCTGAGGCCCAGGGCCGTGCCGGTGGATGACAGGGCGTTGGCAAACGCCCGCCGCCTCAAAAAGTAGTGGCCCATCATGGTCACAGAGGGCTGGAAGGACAGGCAGAACCCCAACCCTGTATGAGGAGGACAGAGGAACTGATGAGGGAGACTCATAATGCCCCATAGAAAGAAGGAGACATCTTACATTGGGGGGTTATAGTGTGTGTGTGTGTGTGTGTACCCTCTGACCTGCGATGATGCTGGTTATGTAGAGTTCTGTGATGGTTCTGGCCAGGGCGCTGACCACCATGCCTAGTCCACTCAGAACCCCTCCCACCATCACCGTTACCCGGCAACCAAAGCGTTCCACGAGCACGCTGCATAGTGGACCTGGAGAGACAGGAAACAACGTACACACACACACAGGAAAACAATGTTCAATCCCAATACACACACACCACTAACACACCACACACCTGGAGAGACAAGAAACAGTGTGTACACACACACACACACCACTAACACACCACACACCTGGAGAGACAGGAAACAACATGTGGTCCAATCACAATATACACATTAACACACCACACACTCCCCAAAAGCATACAATGGACTGATTAGCATATCAGATCACAATAATTAGCATCATCAATGCATTATCACTGAACATGGAACAATAGTCTGCAAATAGAGGACAGGACGTTGTTCGTTTCCACTAAAACACAGCTGCTGAAACCCACTCTGAAACATCGTTCAGCAGACACTTCCTCCCCATGCCGGGAACATCTGATGGACCACAGCTTCAAACTATACAACTACAAATCAGTTCACTCCCCAGTCGGCCAGACTTGTTAGTTGGTGTTACAGGTTTATGTACATGTGCTAACCACAATTAGCCTGGGAATAGGTCATGAGTTTACCCAGACAGGGACAGGTGTCTAAATGTACAGGCTCTTACAATAATGTGATCAGAAACACATGATCTGAATGATCGTCTTCCAACTCTCCAAGACAGACCAAAGCTAACAGGAGTACCTATCAGGCTAATTGATTCAAACGAACATGAGATTTAAGTACTAAGAACTGAGAACTCTTGGTACTGTCTTTGATGTGGGAATCATGAGTCCATTCTTTGTGCCGTCTCATCTGTGCTCTTGTCATGATAATGTCTGCTGCAGTCATGTGGTCTAGTCTGGTCTCTGTCATGATAATGTCTACTGCAGTCATGTGGTCTAGTCTGGTCTCTGTCATGATAATGTCTGGTCTCTGTCATGATAATGTCTGCTCCAGTCATGTGGTCTAGTCTGGTCTCTGTCATGATAATGTCTGCTGCAGTCATGTGGTCTAGTCTGGTCTCTGTCATGATAATGTCTGCTGCAGTCATGTGGTCTAGTCTGGTCTCTGTCATGATAATGTCTGCTGCAGTCATGTGGTCTAGTCTGGTCTCTGTCATGATAATGTCTGCTGCAGTCATGTGGTCTAGTCTGGTCTCTGTCATGATAATGTCTGCTGCAGTCATGTGGTCTAGTCTGGTCTCTGTCATGATAATGTCTGCTCCAGTCTGGTCTCTGTCATGATAATGTCTGCTCCAGTCATGTGGTCTAGTCTGGTCTCTGTCATGATAATGTCTGCTCCAGTCATGTGGTCTAGTCTGGTCTCTGTCATGATAATGTCTGCTCAGTCATGTGGTCTAGTCTGGTCTCTGTCATGATAATGTCTGCTCCAGTCTGCTCAGTCAGTCATGTGGTCTAGTCTGGTCTCTGTCATGATAATGTCTGCTCCAGTCATGTGGTCCAGTCTGGTCTCTGTCATGATAATGTCTGCTCCAGTCATGTGGTCCAGTCTGGTCTCTGTCATGATAATGTCTGCTCCAGTCATGTGGTCTAGTCTGGTCTCTGTCATGATAATGTCTGCTCCAGTCATGTGGTCTAGTCTGGTCTCTGTCATGATAATGTCTGCTCCAGTCATGTGGTCCAGTCTGGTCTCTGTCATGATAATGTCTGCTCCAGTCATGTGGTCTAGTCTGGTCTCTGTCATGATAATGTCTGCTGCAGTCATGTGGTCTAGTCTGGTCTCTGTCATGATAATGTCTGCTCCAGTCATGTGGTCTAGTCTGGTCTCTGTCATGATAATGTCTGCTCCAGTCATGTGGTCTAGTCTGGTCTCTGTCATGATAATGTCTGCTCCAGTCATGTGGTCTAGTCTGGTCTCTGTCATGATAATGTCTGCTGCAGTGATGAGGTCTAGTCTGGTCTCTGTCATGATAATGTCTGCTTCAGTCATGTGGTCTAGTCTGGTCTCTGTCATGATAATGTCTGCTCCAGTCATGTGGTCTAGTCTGGTCTCTGTCGTGATAATGTCTGCTCCAGTCATGTGGTCTAGTCTGGTCTCTGTCATGATAATGTCTGCTCCAGTCATGTGGTCTAGTCTGGTCTCTGTCATGATAATGTCTGCTCCAGTCATGTGGTCTAGTCTGGTCTCTGTCATGATAATGTCTGCTCCAGTCATGTGGTCTAGTCTGGTCTCTAAGAATGTTCCTCAGTCCTTGGTGAACCCTCTCTCCAGCTCCCTCCACCTCCCTCTAGCTCTTTCTTAGTCTCCCTAGGCAGATGGGTTGCCTCCCACATGAACAGTGTTCTGACATACGCTTTGGCCCTAGGTCTGGGAATTCCGAGACTATTTCTGAAACTATCCCTCCATCTATTTTTCCCTCCATCCCGTCTCTCCTTCCATCTCTCCCTCTGTCCCTACAACCATCCCTCCCTTTCATCTCTCCCTCAGTGTCCTCCAGATTAATTTGGTTAAAACCAAACCCTGTCCACTGGAAAATCATTGCAGCCTTAAATAATCATAATATCTTGGTCCAACTGAGAGAAAAAAAATCTCCAGTTTGACACACAGGCACTACATTCATTTTCCCAATATGACACATGATGCTGGTTCTCATCAGTTGTTGACTAAAAGCACTGCTAGCCAAGAACACATACTTACAATTGACTCAATTAGCAGACAGTCTTATCCAGAGCAACTTACAGTAGTGAGTGCATATATTTTCATACTGGTCCCCCGTGGGAATCAAACCTACAACCCTGGAGTTGCAAGCATCATGCTCTACCAACTGAGCCACACCAGACCACACACATATTTAACCTTTGACAACTGGAAGTGAAGAACACTGACACTACGCAACAATAATTACATGAATTCAGAATCTACAGTCATGACATTGGATCAACTGGAGGTCGATGGATCAACTGGAGGTCGATGGATCAACTGCAGATTTAATATCGATGGATCAACTGCAGATTTAATATAGATGGATCAACAGCAGATTTAATATAGATGGATCAACTGCAGATTTAATATAGATGGATCAACAGGAGATTTAATATAGATGGATCAACTGCAGATTTAATATAGATGGATCAACAGGAGGTTTAATATAGATGGATCAACTGGAGGTTTAATATAGATGGATCAACTGGAGGTTTAATATAGATGGATCAACTGGAGGTTTAATATAGATGGATCAAGTGGAGATTTACACTATCATATTACTTCAGTGAATCACCATTTAATGTTCCTCTTGGCTTTAGTTCTCCTCAGCAGGAAGAGAAAGATGAGGAACAGGAGGGAGGGTCAGGATGATAGAAAGAGGAGGAATGAGGGAGAGAGGGTCAGGATGATAGAAAGAGGAGGAATGAGAGGGAGGGAGGGTCAGGGTGATAGAAAGAGGAGGAAGGGGAGAGAGGGAGGGTCAGGGTGATAGAGGAGGAATGAGAGGGAGAGAGGGTCAGGGTGATAGAAAGAGGAGGAATGAGAGGGAGAGAGGGTCAGGGTGATAGAAAGAGGAGGAAGGGGAGAGAGAGGGAGGGTCAGGGTGATAGAGGAGGAATGAGAGGGAGAGAGCGTCAGGGTGATAGAAAGAGGAGGAATGAGAGGGAGAGAGGGTCAGGGTGATAGAAAGAGGAGGAATGAGAGGGAGAGAGGGTCAGGGTGATAGAAAGAGGAGGAATGAGAGGGAGGGAGGGTCAGGGTGATAGAAAGAGGAGGAATGAGAGGGAGGGAGGGTCAGGGTGATAGAAAGAGGAGGAATGAGAGGGAGAGAGGGTCAGGGTGATAGAAAGAGGAGGAATGAGAGGGAGGGAGGGTCAGGGTGATAGAAAGAGGAGGAATGAGATGGAGGGAGGGTCAGGGAGGGAGATAGATAAATAAACAGTGTGCCACCAGAACAATGGACTACTGGTCCTGTCTGGCCCGTCTGGCCCTGAGCTACCGCCCTGTAATAACAAACAGAGGCTGAGTCATACACAACCCAACACACAAACACACCGCGGCACGTCTGAACCTGGGCCGTCCGTTCTCACACACACGCACACACACACACACGGGCCCGAACAGAAAGCATCCGCAGTGTTACCAGAACTCTTCACCTAACCTCTCACCCTTACTCTAAACACACAGCCTGCAAGGAAACACCCTATCCTCCCCCTGTGTGTCCAGTTAGTGTCCAGTGTGTGTATGGTACATCTGAACCTGGGCCGTTCCCACAGGCGCAGGGTCACGGAAAGACAGTTACCAGAACTCTTCACCTTAACCCCTCACATTTACTGTAAATCTACAGCCTGCCAGAAAAACTGACTAACACTTCATCTGTGTGTGTCCTGTGGGTTTGTGTCGAGTGTGTGTGTGTGTGTGTGTGTCCTGTGGGTTTGTGTCGAGTGTGTGTGTGTATTTCTGTGTCAACATACATTGAGGTGAAAGATAACACACAGTGAATCATTAACCTATAGTACTGTTTCATTGAAACAGACTGTTATGTATTGGAAGTACTTCAATCAGCCAAGTAAAGACACGACAACACATGTGTACAATCCTACAATGACAGGTAGCATCGCTACCACCTGTGTGTGTGTGTGTGTGAGTGAGAGAGAGAGAGAGAGAGAGAGGCTGAGAGAGAGAGAAGCAGCAGCAAGATTTGTGACCTGTTGCCACAAGAAAAGGGCAACCAGTGAAGAACAAACACCATTGTAAATACAACCCATATTTTTTTAACGAATTGAATTGAGAGAAGGTGATAGAGAGAGAAGGTGATAGAGAGAGAAGGTGATAGAGAGAGAGATGGTGTGTGTTCAATCATGCAACAATGCCTCAATGTACAATGGCAGAAGCATCCTCACCACCAGCGTGCAGCACAGCAGTCATGATAGCAGGCACCCAGGACGTCTCTGTGTTGCTGGAGCTGAACTCAGCCTGTAGCTCTGTGTAAAAGATGCCAATACAGGAAGGGAAGGCCAGCGTTAGAGCCAGGACCAGGATAGTAGCCACCAGGACTACCCAGCCCCAGCCCCCATCCGGGGCCACCTGTTGGGCATACCCGTTCCCAGACAGCCCAGCCCCTGGTTCTCCAGTTGGGCCATTGTGGGGTGGTAACCCAGTAAGGTGGTGGTGTTGGAGGGAATCCTCCTCCTCCTCCTCGTTTTCCTCCTGCTCCTCTGAGTCACTGTCTGTGCTCCTCCTCACAGTACTGTGGTTCACCCCGGTCCAGTCCTGAGACGTCCGTGTCTCTACCCCATCCTCTGACCCACTGGACCCCTCTGCCCTAACCTCAGACCCCCTGGACCTCTCTGCCCTAACCTCAGACCCCCTGGACCTCTCTGCCCTAACCTCGGGTCCCTTAGGCCCCTGGGGGCCCTCTCCTCCACTACCCCTCCTCAGCAGGACTGTGTCGCCCTGGTTATGGTTCTGTCTGGTCCTCTGGGTCCTGTGGGACTGGTTCTGTCTGGCCTCCAACTCCACCCCCTCTGTCATCCTGCCTAGCTGGCTGTGGACTGGGCCTTCTGCTAGATCAGCTTCCTGTGTGGAGGGTGACAGGGAGGGAAGGAGGGATAGATGAGATGGAGGGAAGGAGAGTGGGATGAGAAGAAGAGAGAGAGAGAGAGAGAGAGGTAGAGAGAGGTAGAGAGAGAGGTAGAGAGAGGTAGAGAGAGAGGTAGAGAGAGGTAGAGAGAGAGGTCTGATGTTGTTAGTTACTCAGAGGCAGCAGCAGCCCTGGCTGGCTGTGGTATTGGCTCTGTGTCTAAACAGCCACTGATAATGGATGCAGAGGGACAAAGCAAAGTATGGCAGCCTCACTGGCTGAAGATATATTGTAAATGGATCAACTTGAGTAAATGTTTTCCATGAATACCCCAAAAATAGGCTATTAGACAGATCCTTTCTACCAATGCATAAAGGGTGTATAAGAGATCCACCTTTCTTTGTCTCAACTCACTCACTTTTCAGCACCAGTATTTCTACCAGCACATCATCGTCTGCACATCTATCACTCCAGTGTTCATTTGTTAAATTGTAATTACTTCACTACTATGGCCTATTTATTGCCTTTCTATTGTGTTATTGACTGTACGTTTGTTTATTCCATGTATTCCACACCTCAGCAATTTCAAAAAAAAAATCTCAGAAAGGTGAGTTCCAGACATTTCTAAAATTATGCAACATTACCTGTTATTGTTTATGGCCATCATGAAAAATTGTAACTATGTTGTTGTTTGTGTCGCACTGCTTTGCTTTATCTTGACCAGGTCGCAGTTGTAAATGAGAACTTGTTCTCAACTATCTTACCTGGCTAAATAAAGGTGAAATAAAAATATATAATAAAAAAAAAAATTAAATCACCAATTAGCCTCAAAGACTACCTAGCATATACATGGTATATCGGATAATAACAAGGATGCACAGTCTATTGCTATAGCTGTAATAAAGTCATATGCAATTGTACATTGTAAGAATTATAAGAATTTCTAGCTTAAAGTATGCCTAGCAATGTAATAACCTTATTAATATAATGAAGCTGTGAACAGATAAGCAATCTAAATACAAGTAATGTGGCACTCACGTTGATTATAAAATAAATGCACAATGGCTGTATCCTATCCTACACAAATCCCGTTGGTTTTCCTACCTGGAGTGTCCCTGGTCAGCCCGTCAAAACCCCGGCGAGATATTTTACCATTAACATGTCGATGAAGTCAGTGGGTGTTAAGCATAATTAATTTACCATGAATACGATTATATCACTTTTCACAATTACCCTAAATCGCACGGCATCACCAATGTTTTCCCGGTGTCCATGTCCGGGCGTCAACACAGAAGGCGTTAAGTCGCCCGCGGTACCACAGGATGTGTGTGCAGACAGAAAACATATGCCTCTCAATCAGGTGGCGTTGCGTGAACTCGCAGTTCTTTCAAAAACGCTGTCAAACCAAATCTTGGAGAACACCGGAGGATTCAATCGCCTCTCTTGTTCTCAACTTTCATTTGCCGGTCTGCCTGGCAGAAAGCCATCAAGCCCAGTCACAGCACTGGATAGGACAAATCTCTCCGGCACCAATATTATCCAATCAGTTTGCCTACAGACAAGCCGTCAACAAAAATCCCCCTTTGTCATTATTGTAATCCCCAGGAATCGTGTTCACTTAATCTAAACTACTTCATAATAAATACAGAATGATCAAGATTAGGTTTACCATGTAAAACCCGGTTGCCTGTTTATCGTCAGAGGTCCCTTGCGAATTTGTCTCCATGGGAACAGAACGGCCCGGGTTTCTGGTTTGCACCTGCAGCTCTACAGGATATCAGACCGCAAGAAATCTAGAATAATGTAACAATCATTGGCCATTTTGGAAACTAACATAACCTATTACACAATATGTTGCAATAGGTCTAGGCTAAATAATGATATTAACATTGTCAGATGACATTTGTCATAGTCTATCCTCGATGATGCAATGTGCAATCAGTTGCGGTTCTAGCTTGTATGGTTCCCTGGGCGAACCCCCCAACATTTGTCACAAGACAAATAAATAATCATAACATTTGAAACTATATAAATATAAAAAATATATACAACAATACGGCTCATAAATGTAACAAAAATAAGTAACAAAGTCAAATAGAAACAAATGTTAGTATATAAATAAAAAATATAATAAAATTATTACACTATTCATTTACTACCTTGTCTGCAAGGGGATTCATCCAGCAACTTTTCGGATACTGGCCCAACCACGAACCTACCTGCCGCCCTAGGCGTAAGACACCACAAAAGACTGCATATATTACAAAATATCAGCATACTATAGACGTTTTTTAAGTAGCTGTATACCTTTATCTTTAGTGCGTTTCTCCTCTTTCCACTTTTCCCTGATGGCTTAGACCTTTTCTTGTCCATTTGTGTTGAATTGGCACTCGAGCATCAATACATTACCCATCCTCCAACACTGTTAACCAAGAGTCAAGACTACATTACCCATCCTCCAACACTGTTAACCAAGAGTCAAGACTACATTACAAATCCTCAAACACTGTTAACCAAGAGTCAAGACTGCATTACCCATCCCCCAACACTGTTAACCAAGAGTCAAGACTACATTAACAAATCCTCCAACACTGTTAACCAAGAGTCAAGACTACATTACCCATCCCCCAACACTGTTAACCAAGAGTCAAGACTACATTACAAATCCTCCAACACTGTTAACCAAGAGTCAAGACTACATTACCCATCCCCCAACACTGTTAACCAAGAGTCAAGACTACATTACCCATCCTCCAACACTGTTAACCAAGAGTCAAGACTACATTACCCATCCTCCAACACTGTTAACCAAGAGTCAAGACTACATTACCCATCCTCCAACACTGTCAACCAAGAGTCAAGACTACATTACCCATCCCCCAACACTGTCAACCAAGAGTCAAGACTATATTACCCATCCCCCAACACTGTTAACCAAGAGTCAAGACTAAACCAATTCACCTTGGTGGTGTGCAGACTGGTTTTATATTATTCTTAACGATTTCGCACAATCTAGGGAAAAAATGCAACAATATGTCTGTGAAACTATACATTCACAGTATTATGAATGAATTGTGGTTTATTTGGTAGCATTTCGTAGTGTGACTGATTTTATTAATTGCATTAGTACTGTACAAAGTTAAAGGTGCACTATTTGATAGCTCCCCCTACCTCGGGCTTCCAGTGGAGAGAACAGAGGTCAACCTACCTCCGCCCCCTCCCAATCTCGTACTTCTGAGTGGGAGACCTTCCCAGGCAGTAAGTAGCCTGGTTAGCTCACAAACTAGAATCAGGGCGCCCACTCCGACAAGGTTAATTGACCCACAGTCCCACACGGTGACATGATATCATTGACTTGACATGCAAATGAGCGATTGCGCAAATGTCACCATTCCGCATTTTTTGCAAGATGCCACCCTGGGCGGCTGCCCGTGTCATCCATACCTAAGTCCGCTACTGTTTACAATAATTAGGCCTAAATAAGCCATACCAAAAAAATATATTAACCTAGTGATGCAAAATGCAACAATTTCAAAGATTTTACTGAGTTACTGTACATATAAGGAAATCAGTCAATTGAAATAAATGAATTAGGCCTTAATCTATGGATTTGACATGACTGGGAATACAGACAGATACACATCTGTTGGTCTCAGAACAAAAGGTCGGGGCGTGGATCAGAAAACCACTCAGTATCTGGTGAGACCATTGGCCTCATGCAGCACAACACATCTCATTTGAATAGAGTTGATCAGGCTGTTGATTGTGGCCTGTGAAATGTTGTCCCACTCCTCTTCAATGGCTGTGCGAACATGTTGGATATTGGTTGGAACTGGAACATCCTGTCCTACAAGCCTATCCCGAACATCCCAAACATGCTCAATGGGTATGTCACCCTGGTGAGTATGCAGGCAATGGAAGAACTGGGACAGTTTACGCTTCCAGGAATTGTGTACAGATCCTTGCGACATGGGGCCGTGCATTATCATGCTGAAACATGAGGTGATGGCGGTGGCTGACTGGCACGACAATGGGCCTCAGGATGTGGTCACGGTATGTCTGTGCAATCAACGTGCCATCGATAAAATGCAATCGTGTTCATTATCCGTAGCTTATGTCTGCCCATACCATAACCCTACCACCACCATGGGGACCTCTGTTCACAACATTGACATCAGCAAACCACTCGCCCACACCATGCCATTCACGTGGTCTGCGGTTGTGAGGCTGGTTGGACCCACTGCCAAATTCTCTAAAACTACGTTGTAGGCAGCTTATGGTAGAGTAATTAACAACCGCTCTGGTGGACATTCCTGAAGTCAACATGCCATTTGCAGTCTCCCTCAAAACTCTGTGGCGTTGTGTTGTGTGGCAAAACTGCACATGTTATGATTATTATTCCTTTATTTCAACAAGGAACACAGATAGACCTCTTTTACAGCTGGGCCTTGCATATACATGTTTACACATACAGTTTAGGTACAATGACTAATAAACTAAACAAGACAAACAAAACCATCACAGATAATTCAAAAAAATATATATATATATACAACAACAGATTTCATTTCCACACAGGTTATTCTACTAACAGCACAAGAACATTACCCGAAACAGTTACAAGCAAAACAAAAATAAAAATGCCCCAATAAATATTTAAAATGGGCAACAGGGGGACAAGAGTCTCACGTTTAAGTTTAGTCTGCAGGCTATTCCATAGGCAAGGAGCGTAACAGGAAAAGGCAGCCATACCCAACTCTGTGGAAACCGCACGGGCCTCAAGTGGAATCCAATGATTGAGACCTGGTGTTAGGAATTCTAGTTCTAATATTGATGAGTGATGATAAATAAGAAGGTAGATTATTCAGAAGTGCTTTATTAGACAAACACGAGAGCATGTTGTTCTCGTCTCACGGACAGACAGCGAAGTCCAACCCACATTATGATATAAAACACAGCGGTGAGTTCTGTAGCTAGCACCCGTAATAAACCCCTAATAAACCTAAGTGCGCAGTGATAAGTAGCATCCAGCGGTGAGTTCTGTAGCTAGCACCCGTAATAAACCCCTAATAAACCTAAGTGCGCAGTGATAAGTAGCATCCAGCGGTGAGTTCTGTAGCTAGCACCCGTAATAAACCCCTAATAAACCTAAGTGCGCAGTGATAAGTAGCATCCAGCGGTGAGTTCTGTAGCTAGCACCCGTAATAAACCCCTAATAAACCTAAGTGCGCAGTGATAAGTAGCATCCAGCGATTTAGGTGTTGATGCCGTAGCGTGCGCATGTAAATAATATCCCCATAATCTATAACAGACATAAAAGTACCTTGCACAATTAGTTTTCTATTTGTAGAGGACAAGCATGTCCTGTTTCTATAGAGGAAGCCTAGCTTGATTTCTAGCCGTTTACAAAGTTCGTCAATATGCATTTTAATAGACAGTTCATCATCCCTAAGTATTTATATGCAGAGACCTGATTCATTTTAGAGTGGCCTTTTATTGTCTCCAGCAGCACCTGTGTAATGATCATGCTGTTTAATCAGCTTCTTGATATGCCACACCTGACAGGTGGATGGATTATCTTGGCAAAGGACAAATTCTCACTAACAGGGATTTGAAAATAACATTTTAGAGAAATAAGCTTTTTTGAGTTTATGGAACAATTCTGGGATATTTTATTTCAGCTCTTGAAACATGGGAACCAACACTTTACATGTTACGTTTATATTTGATTTCAGTGTAGAATAAAACAGCTACCAGCTGACTTTTCCTGAGCTGCTGCCAGAAAGAACAGACATCCTGAACTTTCCATCAGACTCAGTGTTGTGACACATCTCAGAGGAATTCACAGCTTTAGATGACAGTAGGTATCATTTCCCATTGTTCTGATGCCTATTCAATCTGTCCTTGCGACCTTGGGGGCTCAAGTGGTCAGGAAGCAGACAGTATACCTGAGTTTTCCGCACTGTTCCACTCTGAAACAATGTAGAAGCCTTGAGGTATTGCTTTCCTGCAGTCAAATGACCAAATCGCCCTCTAGTGGCCTCATGGGTGGAATATGATTGTTTTTTTATTTAACCCCCCCCCTTCGATGTTTCTATGGCAAACTGTCTTGTTAAATTACTGTATTCTGTGATGTATACAAAGTTTAATATTGGGATGCAAACTCAAACTTGAATACATTTCAACTCTACTGTATATCTGACATGGAAGAGGTGTCGTCTTTCTGAAGCCCAGAACCATGTGTGTGAGGTGTACACTTTGTTTCAACGTAGATTTGTTTAAGACTACCCAGAAAACACACTGTGTGACCCTGATTTAGACCACTGCAGTAAAAGGTTAACTCACTTGTTGCTGAGAGTAGTCTACACTCAGGTGACTGTAGTGTCATGGCAACCACTCACACAACGTCACGTGTAATCCAGTAGTCTCTGTATAGACCTACAATATAAAGGAGTGGTAGTTCATTTCAAGAGTTGATGAAATCCTTGTTTTTCTTTCTAGGCCAGTGATATAGGCCTGCCATGATATAGTAAAACCTCTTCATAGGCTAACCCCACGTACTGAGGACCAGAGAATCAAACATTTCACCAGGATATTTTTGACAAGAGGACTTTTTATTATTAGTCAACACAGCTCCACCCTGTTCACTTCCCATCAAGCACAGGGATGACATCAGCTACTCCGCTAAATGTCTAGTTTCCGTGGAAATGAGTGGGCCTACATTCAAGTCTACCTGTCTGTCAGGTACATGTTTTGTCTTTGCAGACAGGTCTGTGTAAACTGAGGCAGATGCTGGCTAACCAAAGAAGTAACCCAAGTAATCTGTTTACGTCACTAATTTACTAATGACTGAGTTACTAATTACTTTGTCATTTAATCTGATTACAAATCTGAAGTAATCAGCCCAAACCCGTTGACCACATCCCATCAGGCCCATGTGGACTCTGAGAGGGAGTGTTTTGTCTAGTCTACCTTTGGCAGACCTTGAGCTACTCAGCTACCACTTATTGTCTTGGCGGATCTGTTCAGAACTCAGGATACAGTCTGTGGGGTCCCATCCTGGCCTCCACATTACTGGCAGTAGCGAAGGAAAACGGTTACTGTAGTTGAACATCACCTTTTGACTCTTCTGGGTGTTTCCTCTTCTTATTGTCTTCACCATTAATATTTTTTTTTAGATTTGAAACAAACACAGGAATCAAGAGAATCACAACCCTCAGATCCTTTAGATCAGGGGTCACCAACCTTTTCTGGAATCAAGATCACTTTGAGTCAAAATCCAAGCAGAGGTCTAACACTCAGATTGTTTTTTAAACAAGACATTTAAAAAAACACAAGTTTCTGCAACATTAACCTATTCAAAACAGTTCTGGTAGCAATGAGGTTTGTGCAGTAGGCTTTAGGCCCAATACAGTAGGCTTTAGGCCCAATACAGTAGGCTTTAGGCCCAATACAGTAGGCTTTAGGCCCAATACAGTAGGCTTTAGGCCCAATGCAGTAGGCTTTAGGGCCAATGCAGTAGGCTTTAGGCCCAATACAGTAGGCTTTAGGCCCAATACAGTAGGCTTTAGGCCCAATGCAGTAGGCTTTAGGCCCAATACAGTAGGCTTTAGGCCCAATGCAGAAGGCTTTAGGCCCAATACAGTAGGCTTTAGGCCCAATACAGTAGGCTTTAGACCCAATGCAGTAGGCTTTATGCCCAATACAGTAGGCTTTAGGCCCAATACAGTAGGCTTTAGGCCCAATGCAGTAGGCTTTAGGCCCAATACAGTAGGCTTTAGGCCCAATGCAGAAGGCTTTAGGCCCAATACAGTAGGCTTTAGGCCCAATACAGTAGGCTTTAGGCCCAATACATTATCACTGCATATTGGCTATGCTTGAATTGCCCTGTCAATGTTGCTCTTCTCAGACCATTTTGAAATTACTTTTCAACATTTTAAGTATATGATCACACTGGTAATAAATCGTTTGTTGTATTGTGAGGCACAGCTGAATGAGCATAATCATGTGTTTTATTTGTATTTTACTGGACTGATGGCCTGCATCTGATTGTCAGTCTGAGGGGAGGCAGCAGCGGTGAGCCTCTGTCACCAGACTAACCAACCCTCCCCTACTGTCCGAATACCCATAACAGTCTACTAATACCACTTTCAAAACAACTGGGAACCCGGAAATGCTGGCTGGTATAACGCCTTAAATTACCTTGTCAGGTGAGGCTGCCTGTCACCAGACTAACCAACCCTCCCCTACTGTCAGAATACCCATAACAGTCTACTAATACCACTTTCAAAACAACTGTTACCTTGTCAGGTGAGGCTGAAGGTCACCAGACTAACCAACCCTCCCCTACTGTCCGAATACCCATAACAGTCTACTAATGCCACTTTCAAAACAACTGGGAACTCGGAAATGTCCGACTTCAGTACCTTCAAGACAACTGGGAACTCGGAAATGTCCGACTTCAGTGCCTTCAAGACAACTGGGAACTCGGAAATGTCCGACTTCAGTGCCTTCAAGACAACTGGGGAAAACTTCAGTGCCTTCAAGACAATGGGAACTCCGACTTCAGTGCCTTCAAGACAACTGGGAACTCGGAAATGTCCGACTTCAGTGCCTTCAAGACAACTGGGAACTCAGAAATGTCCGACTTCAGTGCCTTCAAGACAACTGGGAACTCAGAAATGTCCGACTTCAGTGCCTTCAAGACAACTGGGAACTCAGAAATGTCCGACTTCAGTGCCTTCAAGACAACTGGGAACTCGGAAATGTCCGACTTCAGTGCCTTCAAGACAACTGGGAACTCAGAAATGTCCGACTTCAGTGCCTTCAAGACAACTGGGAACTCAGAAATGTCCGACTTCAGTGCCTTCAAGACAACTGGGAACTCAGAAATGTCTGTCTTCTGACTTCAGTGCCTTCAAGACAACTGGGAACTCAGAAATGTCCGACTTCAGTGCCTTCAAGACAACTGGGAACTCAGAAATGTCCGACTTCAGTGCCTTCAAGACAACTGGGAACTCAGAAATGAAATGTGCCTTCAAGACAACTTCAGAAATGTCCGACCAGTGCCTTCAAGACAACTGGGAACTCGAAATGAAATGTCCGACTTCAGTGCCTTCAAGACAACTGGGAACTCAGAAATGTCCGACTTCAGTGCCTTCAAGACAACTGGGAACTCAGAAATGTCCGACTTCAGTGCCTTCAAGACAACTGGGAACTCAGAAATGTCCGACTTCAGTGCCTTCAAGACAACTGGGAACTCAGAAATGTCCGACTTCAGTGCCTTCAAGACAACTGGGAACTCAGAAATGTCCGACTTCAGTGCCTTCAAGACAACTGGGAACTCAGAAATGTGCCTTCAAGACAACTGGGAACTCAGAAATGTCTGTCTTCTGA
Organism: Oncorhynchus tshawytscha; assembly: GCF_018296145.1. Lineage (NCBI taxonomy): Eukaryota > Metazoa > Chordata > Actinopteri > Salmoniformes > Salmonidae > Oncorhynchus > Oncorhynchus tshawytscha. Next base: position 154,526 of record NW_024609439.1, read on the forward strand.
CTTCAGTGCCTTCAAGACAACTGGGAACTCAGAAATGTCCGACTTCAGTGCCTTCAAGACAACTGGGAACTCAGAAATGTCCGACTTCAGTGCCTTCAAGACAACTGGGAACTCAGAAATGTCCGACTTCAGTGCCTTCAAGACAACTGGGAACTCAGAAATGTCCGACTTCAGTGCCTTCAAGACAACTGGGAACTCAGAAATGTCCGACTTCAGTGCCTTCAAGACAACTGGGAACTCAGAAATGTCCGACTTCAGTGCCTTCAAGACAACTGGGAACTCAGAAAAGAAGTGCCTTCAAGACAACTGGGAACTCAGAAATGTCCGACTTCAGTGCCTTCAAGACAACTGGGAACTCAGAAATGTCCGACTTCAGTGCCTTCAAGACAACTGGGAACTCAGAAATGTCCGTCTGTGCCTTCAAGACAACTGGGAACTCAGAAATGTCCGACTTCAGTGCCTTCAAGACAACTGGGAACTCAGAAATGTCCGACTTCAGTGCCTTCAAGACAACTGGGAACTCGGAAATGTCCGACTTCAGTGCCTTCAAGACAACTGGGAACTCAGAAATGTCTGTCTTCTGACTTCAGTGCCTTCAAGACAACTGGGAACTCAGAAATGTCTGTCTTCTGACTTCAGTGCCTTCAAGACAACTGGGAACTCAGAAATGTCTGTCTTCTGACTTCAGTGCCTTCAAGACAACTGGGAACTCAGAAATGTCTGTCTTCTGACTTCAGTGCGTTCAAGACAACTGGGAACTCAGAAATGTCCGACTTCAGCTGCCTTCAAGACAACTGGGAACTCAGAAATGTCCGACTTCAGTGCCTTCAAGACAACTGGGAACTCAGCTGACTTCAGTGCCTTCAAGACAACTGGGAACTCAGAAATGTCTGTCTTCAGACTTCAAGACAACTGGGAACTCAGAAATGTCCTTCAGTGCCTTCAAGACAACTGGGAACTCAGAAATGTCCGACTTCAGTGCCTTCAAGACAACTGGGAACTCAGAAATGGACTTCAGTGCCTTCAAGAAATGTCCGACTGTCTTCAAGACAACTCTCAGACTTCAGTGCCTTCAAGACAACTGGGAACTCAGAAATGTCCGACTTCAGTGCCTCAAGACAACTGGGAACTCAGAAATGTTCAGCTTCAGTGCCTTCAAGACAACTGGGAACTCAGAAATGTCCGACTTCAGTGCCTTCAAGACAACTGGGAACTCAGAAATGTCCGACTTCAGTGCCTTCAAGACAACTGGGAACTCAGAAATGTCCGACTTCAGTGCCTTCAAGACAACTGGGAACTCAGAAATGTCCGACTTCAGTGCCTTCAAGACACTGGGTGCCTTCAAGACAACTGGGAACTCAGAAATGTCCGACTTCAGTGCCTTCAAGACAACTGGGAACTCAGAAATGTCCGACTTCAGTGCCTTCAAGACAACTGGGAACTCAGAAATGTCTTCTGACTTCAGTGCCTTCAAGACAACTGGGAACTCAGAAATGTGACTTCAGTGCCTGTCAAGACTTCAGTGCCTTCAAGAACTCAGAAATGTCCGACTTCAGTGCCTTCAAGACAACTGGGAACTCAGAAATGTCCGACTTCAGTGCCTTCAAGACAACTGGGAACTCAGAAATGTCCGACTTCAGTGCCTTCAAGACAACTGGGAACTCGACTTCAGTGCCTTCAAGACAACTGGGAACTCAGAAATGTCTGTCTTCTGACTTCAGTGCCTTCAAGACAACTGGGAACTCAGAAATGTCTGTCTTCTGACTTCAGTGCCTTCAAGACAACTGGGAACTCAGAAATGTCTGTCTTCTGACTTCAGTGCGTTCAAGACAACTGGGAACAGCTGTAGAGACAACAACACAGTAATTCAGTATGTCTGGTCCTCCATCATGTTGTTCAGCTGTAGAGACAAAACAACACAGTAATTCATTATGTCTGGTCCTCCATCATGTTGTTCAGCTGTAGAGACACAACACAGTAATTCAGTATGTCTGGTCCTCCATCATGTTGTTCAGCTGTAGAGCCACAACAACACAGTAATTCAGTATGTCTGGTCCTCCATCATGTTGTTCAGCTGTAGAGACACAACAACACAGTCATTCATTATGCCTGGTCCTCCATCATGTTGTTCAGCTGTAGAGACACAACACAGTAATTCAGTATGTCTGGTCCTCCATCATGTTGTTCAGCTGTAGAGACAAAACAACACAGTAATTCATTATGTCTGGTCCTCCATCATGTTGTTCAGCTGTAGAGCCACAACAACACAGTAATTCATTATGTCTGGTCCTCCATCATGTTGTTCAGCTGTAGAGCCACAACAACACAGTAATTCATTATGCCTGGTCCTCCATCATGTTGTTCAGCTGTAGAGCCACACACAACACAGTCTAGTGGTCCTCCATCAGTTGTTCCTGTAGGGCCACCAACACAGTAATTCAGTATGCCTGGTCCTCCATCATGTTGTTCAGCTGTAGAGACACAACAACACAGTCATTCATTATGCCTGGTCCTAGTTGCCATAGTTACAGTAGGGATTTAAATTTTTACACAAAAGGGTAAAAACACAATGCCCATTTCAATGAGGATAAAAGTATCCTGTTTCAGGTTAGCTCTACCTTACTCTGTGAAAATCAAATGGAATGTTCTGAAGGCCCTGAAATCATAGCCTCATACCAGACTTGGGTAAAGGTCACATCATTGTAAGTATTTGAGGTGAACTTGATTTCCACTGATCATTAAACCTTTGGGACTATTCCATTCCATTTCAACAACAACTTGAAGTTGTGGTAATAAATCATGGTGTGACAGTGACACTCTGCCTCCACCTAGTGGTGTATCCACACAGAGTTCTACAGGGGTCCACCTAGTGGTATCCACACAGAGTTCTACAGGGGTCCACCTAGTGGTATCCACACAGAGTTCTACAGGGGTCCACCTAGTGGTATCCACACAGAGTTCTACAGGGGTCCACCTAGTGGTATCCACACAGAGTTCTATAGGGGTCCACCTAGTGGTATCCACACAGAGTTCTATAGGGGTCTACCTAGTGGTATCTACACAGAGTTCTACAGGGGTCCACCTAGTGTTATCCCCACAGAGTTCTACAGGGGTCCACCTAGTGGTATCTACACAGAGTTCTACAGGGGTCCACGTAATGGTATCTACACAGAGTTCTACAGGGGTCCACCTAGTGGTATCCACACAGAGTTCTATAGGGGTCTACCTAGTGGTATCCACACAGAGTTCTACAGGGGTCCACCTAGTGGTATCCACACAGAGTTCTACAGGGGTCCACCTAGTGGTATCCACACAGAGTTCTATAGGGGTCCACCTAGTGGTATCCACACAGAGTTCTATAGGGGTCCACCTAGTGGTATCCACACAGAGTTCTATAGGGGTCCACCTAGTGGTATCCCCACAGAGTTCTATAGGGGTCCACCTAGTAGTATCCCCACAGAGTTCTATAGGGGTCCACCTAGTGGTATCCACACAGAGTTCTATAGGGGTCCACCTAGTGGTATCCCCACAGAGTTCTATAGGGGTCCACCTAGTGGTATCCACACAGAGTTCTACAGGGGTCCACCTAGTGGTATCCACACAGAGTTCTACAGGGGTCCACTAGTGGTATCCCCACAGAGGTATCCACCACAGAGTTCACACAGGGGTCCACCTAGTGGTATCCACACAGAGTTCTACAGGGGTCCACCAGGGGTAGTGGTATCCCACACAGAGAGTTCTATAGGGGTCCACCTAGTGGTATCCACACAGAGTTCTATAGGGGTCCACCTAGTGGTATCCACACAGAGTTCTACAGGGGTCCACCTAGTGGTATCCACACAGAGTTCTATAGGGGTCCACCTAGTGGTATCCACACAGAGTTCTATAGGGGTCCACCTAGTGGTATCCACACAGAGTTCTACAGGGGTCCACCTAGTGGTATCCACACAGAGTTCTACAGGGGTCCACCTAGTGGTATCCACACAGAGTTCTACAGGGGTCCACCTAGTGGTATCCACACAGAGTTCTACAGGGGTCCACCTAGTGGTATCCACACAGAGTTCTACAGGGGTCCACCTTGTGGTATCCACACAGAGTTCTATCGGGGTTTCCCTGTCTACCTGCCATGTCATATCAGCACATGGTTTAGATCTGGCATCATACATACTGTAAATCATATTGAGGTATTGACTCAGCACATGTCAACAAGTGGTCTTACTATTTTCAGAGCCTCTTGCATCATTGGGTTCACTCAGGTGTACAGGAAGTGTTCTGGATCTCTTTCTACACTGAGGACAGTCATAGTCTCCTGAAGGAGCAGGTTTCTCCCAGTATCTGGTGATGCACTGTCTGCAGAACGTGTGTCCACAGGTGATAGAGACTGGATTCCTCAGCACCTGGTGACACACTGCACACCTGGACTGATCCTTTGTCAGAGAGCTGAAAGAACATGATTAAAACATAAAGACGTTGTGATCCTTCACTGCTGTTTCTCAGCTAATGTAATGTCATGATTAACTTTTTAATATATTCCTAGATTAAAGGGCATTGGTCCACTTTGAACATTTTCAGGAAGATCCATTGACCAGTCAGTCACTCTTCATAGAGACAGCTGGGTACCGGAGACCGATCTCAGGGTCTGGTTGGAGCCTCAGGAATTATCAAGTAGATTTCCACAATGCATGTTTAGTAATTAACCCCTCTAGTATTTCATACAGTAATGATGATCAGTAGTAGTAGAAAGCAGCCTGTGTCATTATTTAACCCCTAGTATTTCATACAGTAATGATGATCAGTATTAGTAGAAAGCAGCCAGTATCATTATTTAACCCCTAGTATTTCATACAGTAATAATGATAATCAGCAGTAGTAGAAAGCAGCCTGCATCATTATTTAACCCCTAGTATTTCATACAGTAATGATGATCAGTAGTAGTAGAAAGCAGCCTGTATCATTATTTAACCCCTAGTATTTCATACAGTAATGATGATCAGTAGTAGTAGAAAGCAGCCTGTATCATTATTTAACCCCTAGTATTTCATACAGTAATGATGATCAATGATGATCAGTATTTCATAGTAATGATAGAAAGCAGCCAGTATCATTATTTAACCCCTAGTATTTCATACAGTAATGAATCAGTAGTAGTAGAAAGCAGCCTGTATCATTATTTAACCCCTAGTATTTCATACAGTAATGATGATCAGTAGTAGTAGAAAGCAGCCTGTATCATTATTTAACCCCTAGTATTTCATACAGTAATGATGATCAGTAGTAGTAGAAAGCAGCCTGTATCATTATTTAAGTAGTATTTCATACAGTAATGATGATCAGTAGTAGTAGAAAGCAGCCTGTATCATTATTTAACCCCTAGTATTTCATACAGTAATGATGATCAGTAGTAGTAGAAAGCAGCCTGTATCATTATTTAACCCCTAGTATTTCATACAGTAATGATGATCAGTAGTAGTAGAAAGCAGCCTGTATCATTATTTAGTATTTCATACAGTAATGATGATCAGTAGTAGCCAGCCAGTATCATTATTTAACCCCTAGTATTTCATACAGTAATGATGATCAGTAGTAGTAGAAAGCAGCCTGTATCATTATTTAACCCCTAGTATTTCATACAGTAATGATGATCAGTAGTAGTAGAAAGCAGCCAGTATCATTATTTAACCCTCTAGTATTTCATACAGTAATGATGATCAGTAGTAGTAGAAAGCAGCCTGTATCATTATTTAACCCCTAGTATTTCATACAGTAATGATGATCAGTAGTAGTAGAAAGCAGCCAGTATCATTATTTAACCCCTAGTATTTCATACAGTAATGATGATCAGTAGTAGTAGAAAGCAGCCTGTATCATTATTTAACCCCTAGTATTTCATACAGTAATGATGATCAGTAGTAGTAGAAAGCAGCCTGTATCATTATTTAACCCCTAGTATTTCATACAGTAATGATGATCAGTAGTAGTAGAAAGCAGCCTGTATCATTATTTAACCCCTAGTATTTCATACAGTAATGATGATCAGTAGTAGTAGAAAGCAGCCTGTATCATTATTTAACCCCTAGTATTTCATACAGTAATGATCACTAATATGAAAAGGCATTGAACGTTGAACCCCTCTCCACAAATCTACAAGAAATTCCCCTTTTTATAATGTATCATGTATAGCAGGATCCTTACTTTGGGTCAAAGGGCATTGCTCCACTGATAACATTGAGGATTGTCCCTGGAGCAGTCACAGACAGACAGCTGGGTACTGCTCTCTGGGTGTGGGGGTTGGCAGCGCCCCCCTCCTCTCTCTCCTCAGAGACATTCATCTTAGGGGCATGTTCCAACTTCCAGAAATACAGCGCTATAAAGAGTCACACACACTTCCTTGATCAAACATATACTTACTAGTGTGTAACAGGCTCGTAAAGACATGCAGTCTTGACACATGATAACTCCATCAAACACCCATCTAATAATAACACAAGTTGTCCCTTACGTCAGTATTCACCCTCTGTTATGTCTGTTACATTACTGTTTCTGAAATACAATACCGTACAGACTTCTCTCCATTCCATTTCAACAACAACTTGTAGTTGTGGTAAGAATAAATCATGGTGTGACAGTGACACTGCCTCCACCTAGTGGTATCCACACAGAGTTCCCCTGTCCAGAGTTCTACAGGGGTCCACCTAGTGCCAGGAGCCAAGTGCACCGGTTTGAGGTGTAGTAGATGCCAGGTGCACCGGTTTGAGTGTGTGAAGAACTGCAGCGCTGCTGGGTTTTTCACACTGAACAGTTTCCTGTGTGTATCAGGAATGGTCCCCCACGCAAAGGACATCCAGCCAACTTGACACAACTATAGGAAGCATTGGAGTCAACATGAGTCGGCATCCCTGTGGAACGCTTTCAGCACCATGTAGAGTCCATGAGACTGTTCTGAGGACAAAGGCTGCTACTCAATATTAGGAAGGTGTTCTTAATGTTTTGTACACTCAGTGTATATATTTTAACATGGTTGCTATTTACAGGAATAGACTGGCCCAAAGTGGTGTATGTGTGTGTTACTCCATGTATTTCAATCAGTGGTGGTCAGTGTCATTTAAGACTTGGGAGGACACATTTTGGTTTCATGACTGTCATTCATATTCCATTCACCCGTTCAATGTAACAGCTATACAGTTGAAGTCGGAAGTTTACATGCACTTAGGTTGGAGTCATTAAAACTCATTTTTTCAACCACTCCACAAATTTCTTGTTAACAAACTGTAGTTTTGGCAAGTCGGTTAGGACATCTACTTTGTGCATGACACAAGTCATTTTCCAACAATTGTTTACAGACAGATTATTTCACTTATAATTCACTGTATCACAATTCCAGTGGGTCAGAAGTTTACATACACTAAGTTGACTGTGCCAGCTTGGAAAATTCCAGAAAATGATGTCATGGCTTTAGAAGCTTCTGATAGGCTAATTGACATAATTTGAGTCAATTGGAGGTGTACCTGTGGATGTATTTCAAGGCCAACCTTCAAACTCAGTGCCTCTATGCTTAACATCATAAGAGAATTTTAAAAAATCAGCCAAGACCTCAGAAAAAAAATTGTAGACCTCCACAAGTCTGGTTCATCCTTGGGAGCAATTTGCAAATGCCTGAAGGTACCACGTTCATCTGCACAAACAATTGTCCGCAAGTATAAATACCATGGGACCACGCAACCGTCATACCCCTCAGGAAGGAGACGCGTTCTGTCTCCTAGAAATGAATGTACTTTGGTGCGAAAAGTGCAAATCAATCCCAGAACAACAGCAAAGGACCCTGTGAAGATGCTGGAGGAAACAGGTACAAAATAATCTATATCCATAGTAAAACGAGTCCTATACCGACATAAGCTGAAAGGCCGCTCAGCAAGGAAGAAGCCACTGCTCCAAAACAGCCATAAAAAAGCCAGACCACGGTTTGCAACTACACATGGGGACAAAGATTGTACTTTTTGGAGAAATGTCCTCTGGTCTGATGAAACAAATATAGAACTGTTTGGCCATAATGACCATCGTTATGTTAGGAGGAAAAGGGGGAGGCTTGCAAGCTGAAGAACACCATCCCAACCGTGAAGCACGGGGTGGCAGCATCATGATGTAGGGGTGCTTTGCTGCAGGAGGGACTGGTGCACTTCACAAAATAGATGGCATCATGAGGAAAGAAAATTATGTGGATATATTTAAGCAACATCTCAAGACATCAGTCAGGAAGTTAAAGCTTAGTCGCAAATGGGTCTTCCAAATGGACAATGATCCCAAGCATACTTCCAAAGTTGTGGCAAAACGGCTTAAGGACAACAAAGTCAAGGTATCTGGAGTGGCCATCACAAAGCCCTGACCTCAATCCCATAGAAAATTTGTGGGCAGAACTGAAAAAGCGTGTGCGAGCAAGGAGGCCTACAAACCTGACTCAGTTACACCAGCTCTGTCAAGAGGAATGGGCCAAAATTCACCCAACTTATTGTGAGAAGCTTGTGAAAGGCTACCCAAAACGTGTGACCCAAGTTGAACAATTTAAAGTCAATACACTCAATTAGTATTTGGTAGCATGTAAACTTCTGACCCACTGGGAATGTGATGAAAGAAATAAAAGCTGAAATAAATCACTCTACTATTATTCAGACATTTCACATTCTCTTAAAATAAAGTGGTGATCCTAACTGACCTAAAACAAGGCATTTTCACTAGGATTATATGTCATGAATTGTGAAAAACTGAGTTTAAATGTATTTGGCTAAGGTGTATGAAAACTTCCGACTTCAACTGTAGGTTTAGGCTAATACATGATACTCAAATGTTCCTTATAACGGGGCTGTACAAATGACCTGGACTAACCTATACCCCCGCACATTGACTTGGTACCGGTACCCCCTGTGTACAGCCTCGTTATTGTTATTCTTTTGTGTTACTTTTTATCATTTTTTCGCCATTTCGTTCCATTTGCTTCTGTTAAATAAATGTTTCAACAGAATCGGCGGAATGAATACACCCCTGATCACGCGTAAACACAGTTTACTTTCACAGCAGCCATGTTGTATTCCTTCTCGCATCTATGTGCTCCCCTCCTCTCACCTTTTCACTTTGCTTGTGGACTTCAATGTACAACACATCAGCTGTATGTGACCAGGCAACAAAAAAAACTTTCCAAGCCAAACCACATCATTACCACTACACACAGCCTACATCGTTGTCACCATATTAGCTAAAGTAACATCAGTCAACATAGCTAATAGAACTAACGAGAAAGTAAACCTGCTACAATCATGAAGTAATGTTACATTTGACAGTCAGTAAGCGGTTACGGCGGAGGCCCCGGTGGCAAAAAATGTGTCAAACCAAAGCTTACCTTGGAAGAGTTCCAGTGTTGTGTTGGATAGTCATAGCCAGCTAGCTAACATAGCATCCCTCTCTGTTGGATAGTCATAGCCAGCTAGCTAACATAGCATCCCTCTCTGTTGGATAGTCATAGCCAGCTAGCTAACATAGCATCCCTCTCTGTTGGATAGTCATAGCCAGCTAGCTAACATAGCATCCCTCTCTGTTGGATAGTCATAGCCAGCTAGCTAACATAGCATCCCTCTCTGTTGGATAGTCATAGCCAGCTAGCTAACATATCTTCCCTCTGTTTTAGCAGGGTGTTTGAGTAGGTGAAACAACTGTATCTAGCTGCATTTTCTAGCTAAGCAAGTGAAACTGAAAGTGAATCTCTAGCTTCTCCTTCTCCTAGGAGAAACCTAGTGGTTAGAGCGTTGGACTAGTAACCGGAAGGTTGCAAGTTCAAACCCCCGAGCTGACAAGGTACAAATCTGTCGTTCTGCCCCTGAACAGGCAGTTAACCCACTGTTCCAAGTTTGTCATTGAAAATAAGAATTTGTTCTTAACTGACTTGCCTGGTTAAATAAATACAAAAACATTTGGGAAGAAATTCAATTTGTTCAAAACTGTCCAACTATTATCTTTCTCTTTGAGTCAACTACTCACCACAGGTTATGCACTGCAGTGCTAGCTAGCTGTAGCTTACGCTTTCAGTACTAGGTTCATCATGTTATGCACTGCAGTGCTAGCTAGCTGTAGCTTATGCTTTCAGTACTAGCTTCATCATGTTATGCACTGCAGTGCTAGCTAGCTGTAGCTTATGCTTTCAGTACTAGCTTCATCATGTTATGCACTGCAGTGCTAGCTAGCAGTACTAGTACTAGCTTCATCATGTTATGCAGCTGCAGTGCTTCATCATGTTATGCTAGTGCTAGCTAGCTGTAGCTTATGCTTTCAGTACTAGCTTCATCAGTTATTGCAGTCTAGCTGTAGTTATGCTTTCAGTACTTGAGTGCTCAATGCTTTCAGTACTAGATTCATCATGTTTGATTGCAGTGACAACATGTTCAGTATGCTTCATCAGGTTATGCACTCTGAGCTAGGTTTATGGAGTACTTGATCAATTCTCTGATCCTTTGATTGCGTGGACAACATGTTCATGCTACAGGAGCTCTGATAGGTTGTAGGACGTCCTCTGGAAGTTGTCATAATTACTGTGTAAGTCTACGGAAGGGGGTGAGAACCATGAGCCTCCTAGGTTTTGTATTGAAGTCAATATACCCAGAGGACGGAAGGTCTTCTGGCTATACCATGGTCTTACCCATTGAGGCTACTGTAGACCTTCATTGCAAAACAGGGTGTTTTAATATTTTTTTGGGGGTGAAGTTAATATATTTTATATAGTTTTTATTTAAAAAGGATAACTTTAAATATTTTCACTGAGGAGAATGGTCCTCCCCTTCCTCCTCTGAGGAGCCTCCACTGATTTAAATGTCATACTCTTATAAAAAATAAAACATTGAGAACTGCACTTCTTTCATCTGGTTGATTAACCTTTATTAGTCAAATCTGTGACCTGTACATATCATTCAGTGGAATTTATGTTTATACAGAAGCAGGATTGTTTAGTCAACCATTTTACAGACAGGAATATTTACAAACATGAAAAAGCAATAACAGCACGATCAATGATGTCTAAATGAGACGTTTTAACAACAGTGGTGATACATTCTATTCATTGTTATTTTACAATGTCTATCAACTTCAGTGGTGTATAATCATGAATATTTAGATATAATAATCATCTGTTAACTCATGACTAGAGAGTTCATATCAATATTTGTTCCAGTGTGTCTTACTGAATATAACCAGGATTAGAGTCAAACATCATGTGTTTGGCACAGGGACCACCTGACACAGGGACATTGAAGAGGAGTCATCCCAAAGCTGAAACCCTGGATAGAGGGGCTCAGTGAATGTGGTGTGGAATGTGTACAGGTGGGTCAGTGTGTCAGAGGAGACTCTGTAGAAGGACAGAGTGCCGGCTGGCCAGTCCAGATACACCCCTAGTCTGTGGGAGCTGGAGGACGGGACGTCTATGTCAGTGTAATTATCATTGTGCCAGGCAGTGTAACGGTTGTTAAAGCAGCTCAGACTCCAGGACTTGTCATTCTGTCCAATCACACAGTCCTCATCCCCCCCTTCTCTCCTGCTGATTCCTTTATATGTCACTCCTACATCAGCCCCTATCCCACTCCTCTCTGCCTCCCAGTAACAGAGCCCAGTCAGACCCTCTCTACACAGCACCTGTTCACAGTCCACAAATCTCTCTGGGTGATCAGGATACGGCTGAGCCTCTTCGCTACGTGCCACCTTTCTGTTGTCCTCAGACAGAGAGAGCTTTATGTTTACTGTGTTTGGGTCCAGTGTGAGATCACAGGCATCTGATGGGGAAGACCAGGTATATCACAAATCATCTTCATATCACATCAGAATGTTAATGGTTCTAGGTATTAAAGGACCACATCAGAATGTTAATGGTTCTAGGTATTAAAGGACCACATCATAATGTTAATGGTTCTAGGTATTAAAGGACCACATCAGAATGTTAATGGTTCTAGGTAATAAAGGACCACATCAGAATGTTAATGGTTCTAGGTAATAAAGGACCACATCAGAATGTTAATGGTTCTAGGTATTAAAGGACCATATCATAATGTTAATGGTTCTAGGTATTAAAGGACCACATCATAATGTTAATGGTTATAGGACCACATATGAATGTTAATGTTTCTAGGTATTAAAGGACCACATCAGAATGTTAATGGTTCTAGGTATTAAAGGACCAAACAAAGAGTATTTAAGACTTGCTGAATGATGATACGTTATACTGTATGGTCATATAAAACACAGACACACATCAACAAAAAACCACAGAGTGAAGTCCTATTAGGGTAACCACACATGCATACATTACTTATCAATCAAGCTCTGAAAAACGATTTCATTATTTTCTTACCCCTTACTTGAAATAAGACTGAGTAATAACAAGCTAATTATTCACAGCAGTCAACACTCACATTTTCTAGGCCAAGGATTGATTGTGTACACTCCACCAGGTTCCACACTGTGAGGGGAGCAGGAGAACAGGCAGTCAATCTCTCTGCCTCACACACACAGACGGTCAGCATATCACATTGTTCATGTGATGATAAGTAAAGTATGTCTGGCTCACAGTGCATGTCAATTATCATACCTAACCTGATAACTATCAATCATTATAACTAACCTGATAACTATCAATCATTATAACTAACCTGATAACTATCAATCATTATAACTAACCTGATAACTATCAATTATCATAACTAACCTGATAACTATCAATTATCATAACTAACCTGATAACTATCAATCATTATAACTAACCTGATAACTATCAATCATTATAACTAACCTGATAACTATCAATCATTATAACTAACCTGATAACTATCAATCATTATAACTAACCTGATAACTATCAATCATTATAACTAACCTGATAACTATCAATTATCATAACTAACCTGATAACTATCAATCATCTTAACTAACCTGATAACTATTAATTCTCATAACCTGATAACTATCAGTTATCATAACCAACCCAAACTCAGAAAAATGTCTTACAGTATTGTGGTGAAACTGTGATTATAGCTGGCAAGGAATGATTTCCTCAAATCATGAAGTAATGGCTCTATGCCTGTGCCTCCTTGCCACCACATAGTCTACCGTTGCTCAGGTTGAATCACATAGCCTACCGATGCTCAGGTTGAATCACATAGTCTACTGATGCTCAGGTTGAATCACATAGTCTACTGATGCTCAGGTTGAATCACATAGCCTACCGATGCTCAGGTTGAATCACATAGTCTACCGATGCTCAGGTTGAATCACATAGTCTACTGATGCTCAGGTTGAATCACATAGTCTACTGATGCTCAGGTTGAATCACATAGTCTACTGATGCTCAGGTTGAATCACATAGTCTACTGATGCTCAGGTTGAATCACATAGTCTACTGATGCTCAGGTTGAATCATAGACTACATACATTTTGTAGGCCACCTCACATCTTATCCACGGGATCCTATGAACTTGGAAGTAATAAAGTATTTCAATGTTTTTTTTCTCAGGTTGTGGTTTGTGTGTTGGTGTGTTCAGACCTCTGACGCCGGCCCATACTGGTTAATACAAAGGTGGTGATAGAGCTATGCTACTCTGATCTACCAGTACCTGTCCCTCCACTCAGGATCTACCAGGTCTCCACTCAGGTGGATCTACCAGTACCTGTCCCTCCACTCAGGAGGTCTCAAGCTCTATTGCAGTATGTCAATCATCAACACATATTGACACAAACCCTCTACATACTTGAGTTTCTCCAGTCTGCAGTGTGGATCCTCCAGTCCAGCAGAGAGCAGTCTGACTCCTGTGTCTCCTGAGCGATTGTTACTCAGGTCCAGCTCTTTCAGGTGTGAGGGGTTTGACCTCAGAGCTGAGACCAGAGATGCACAGCCTTCCTCTTCGACTCCACAGAGCGACAAGCTGCAGAGAGTTAAACATGATTTCAAAATCACACTGCTATTCTTTGAACATAAAAAGATGCATCTAAAAATAATAAAAGTATCTTAGGAAAGTAGTCAGGCCCCTTGAAGTTTACCAAAACCAAAAGTATCTTACCAAAAGGAAAGTAGTCAGGCCCCTTGAAGTCTACCAAAAGTCTCTTAGGAAAGTAGTCAGGCCCCTTGAAGTTTGCCAAAAGTCTCTTAGGAAAGTAGTCAGGCCCCTTGAAGTTTGCCAAAAGTCTCTTAGGAAAGTAGTCAGGCCCCTTGAAGTCTACCAAAGGGCACCTAAAGGACTCAGACCATGAGAAACAAGATGAAAGCAAGATTGAACTCTTAGGCCTGAATGCCAAGCATCACGTCTGGAGGAAATCTGACACCATCCCTACGGTGAAGCATGGTGGTGGCAGCATCATGCTGTGGGGATGTTTTTCAGCGGCAGGGACTGGGAGACCAGTCAGGATCGAGGGAACGATTAACGGAGGAAAGTACAGAGAGATCCTTGATGAAAACCTGCTCCAGAGCGCTCAGGACCTAACTGGGGCGACGGTTCATCTTCCTACAGAACAGCGACCCTAAACACACACCCAAGACAATGCAGGAGTGGCTTTGGGACAAGTCTCAATGTCCTTGAGTGGCCCAGCCACAGTCCGGACTTGAACCCGATCAAACATCTCTGGAGACCTTAAAATAGCTGTGCAGCAGTGCTCCCCATCCAAACTGAGAAGAATGGGAGAAACTCCCCAAATACAGGTGTGCCAAGCTTGTAGCGTCATACCCAAGAAGACTCGAGGCTGTAATCGCTGCCAAAGGTGCTTCAACAAAGTACTGAGTAAAGGGTCAGAATACTTACGTAAATGTGAAATTCTCAGTTTTTTTTTTTTATACATTTGCACAAAAAAAAATCTAAAAACATGTTTTTGCTTTGTCATTATGGGGTATTGTGATGTCATTATGGGGTATTGTGATGTCATTATGGGGTATTGTGATGTCATTATGGGGTATTATGATGTCATTATGGGGTATTGTGATGTCATTACGGGGTATTGTGATGTCATTACCGGGTGTTGTGATGTCATTACCGGGTGTTGTGATGTCATTACGGGGTATTGTGATGTCATTACGGGGTATTGTGATGTCATTACGGGGTGTTGTGATGTCATTACGGGGTATTGTGATGTCATTACGGGGTATTGTGATGTCATTACGGGGTATTGTGATGTCATTATGGGGTATTGTGATGTCATTATGGGGTATTGTGATGTCATTATGGGGTATTGTGATGTCATTATGGGATGTCATTATGGGGTGTTGTGATGTCATTATGGGGTGTTGTGATGTCATTATGGGGTGTTGTGATGTCATTATGGGGTATCGTGATGTCATTATGAGGTATTGTGATGTCATTATGGGGTATTGTGATGTCATTATGGGGTATTGTGATGTCATTATGGGGTATTGTGATGTCATTATGGGGTATTGTGATGTCATTATGGGGTATTGTGTGTAGATTGAAAAAACTATTTAATCCATTGGAGATTAAGGCTATAACGTAACAAAATGTGGAAAAAGTTAAGGGGTCTGAATACTTTCCAAATACACTGAAGATACAGTAAAGTCTACATCTGTGTGTGTGGGTGTATATATATATATATATATATATATATACATATATACACACACATTACATTGAATTGTGTATTTTCATCCTTAAACACACGTGGATCTGGTGAACATCTACCACCTGTTGACCAACTACAGGAACACTGACCTCAGAGTCTCCAGTTTACAGTGGGGATTCCCCAGTCCAGCAGAGAGCAGCTTCAATCCTAAATCCTTCAGGTCATTGTTACTCAGATCCATCTCTCTCAGGTGTGAGGGGTTTGAACTGAGAGCTGAGACCAGCACTTCACAGGATGCTTCTGTGAGTTTACAGCCAGCGAGTCTATGAACAGAGTAAGCATTTAAATGTAAAACCATTATATGTGGATCTAATTAAAGGTTATCACTTGTTGACCAACTACAGGAATACTGACCTCAGAGTCTCCAGTTTACAGTGGGGATTCCCCAGTCCAGCAGAGAGCAGCTTCACTCCTAAATCCTTCAGGTCATTGTTACTCAGATCCATCTCTCTCAGATGTGAGGTGTTTGAACTGAGAGCTGGGACCAACACTTCACAGGATGTGTCTGTGAGGTTACAGTCAGTGAGTCTGTCAGCACAGAGTAAACCCCATTACAGACAGGTTGTATTATAACGGTACGTTTAGCTTTCATTTCTTACACATTTACCAGGTCTAATGTTTACAACGTGAATACATGGCTAGATGTTGCAACTGTATTTGATCCGTTTTTTATTGTCATTTGTTCAAGAGTTTTCAGCTGATAGACAATCTAGTCCACCAACGAAACTGCTTTTCTTACAAAGATCATCTTGGAACTCCAGAACTAGGGTTGAATATTTTCCCTGTATTTTACAAATGTTCCATACTGAAAATAGACATTTTCTCCCAGGTAACCCAGTCTTTCCCGCCAAAACTGGAAGTGTCATTCTAAAGCATATAAAGCATATTAATAAGACATGTTAAATGTGTATTTTACACTCTAGCAGTACGTTCAGACAAATATCATCAAAGACAAAGACGTTCTGAGCATTTCACCCTCAAAGCTCCCTGACAGTAAAAACAACCCTATGGGTTAATAGCCGGGTATGGAGGAGCACCAACAGCCACCAGTCTAATGAATCCATTTAACTACAAATGCCTCACTGGACCCCCCCTCCGTGTCAATGTCATTACTGACAGTAAAAACAACCCTATGGGTTAATAGCCGGGTCTGGAGGAGCACCAACAGCCACCAGTCTAATGAATCCATTTAACTACAAATGCCTCACTGGACCCCCCTCCGTGTCAATGTCATTACTGACAGTAAAAACAACCCTATGGGTTAATAGCCGGGTCTGGAGGAGCACCAACAGCCACCAGTCTAATGAATCCATTTAACTACAAATGCCTCACTGGACCCCCCCCCTCCGTGTCAATGTCATTTGGTTGTGTTTACGAAGGTGTTAGGTAACATTAGAAAACCAAATGTAAATATTTGAACTTTTTCATTAGCTTATGTTAACAAAAATAAAAAGCTAAAATATCACAGAATTGTATGTGTAAAAGTGTCAAATCTATTTTATTCATGGAGTACCTTTGTTACAACTATGAAAACACAAAAGCAGATTTGCAGATAACTTTTTATAACGACAAAACAAATAAAAATAGTCAAAGACAAAGGCATGTGGTGGATGAAGAAAATATCAGCAGCCTAAACTAATCATTACTGTTCAATGTCACGTACTAAACTAATCAGTAGTGTTCAATGTCACATACTAAACTAATCATTACTGTTCAATGTCACATACTAAACTAATCATTAGTGTTCAATGTCACGTACTAAACTAATCATTACTGTTCAATGTCACGTACTAAACTAATCATTAGTGTTCAATGTCACGTACTAAACTAATCATTACTGTTCAATGTCACGTACTAAACTAATCATTAGTGTTCAATGTCTAATCAGTAGTGTTCAAACTAATCATTAGTGTTCAATGTCACGTACTAAACTAATCATTAGTGTTCAATGTCACGAACTAAACTAATCATTAGTGTTCAATGTCACGAACTAAACTAATCATTAGTGTTCAATGTCAACTAATCATTAGTGTTCAATGTCACATACTAAACTAATCATTAGTGTTCAATGTCACGGACTAATCATTAGTGTTCAATGTCATGTACTAAACTAATCATTAGTGTTCAATGTCACGTAACATTAGTGTTAATCAGTAGTGTTCAATGTCACGTAAACTAATCAGTAGTGTTCAATGTCACGTACTAATCAGTAGTGTTCAATGTCACGTGCACTAATCAGTAGTGAAAGTCCTTTCCTGCAAGTCCTAAACCCTAATCATCAATAAGTGTTCAATAGAAGTCAAGAAATGAAAAGAACACTAGAGAAAACTAATGAGCAGGGAGACAGTAGAGTACAGAGTCAGTTCAATGAGCAGGGAGACTGGAATGATAGATCAGATGTACAGAGTCAGTTCCATAATGAACTGGAATAAACTAATCATTAGTGTTCATGAGCAGGGAGACTGGAATGATAGATGTAGATGTACAGAGTCAGTTCCATATTTATGAGCAGGAGACTGGAATGATAGATGTCATAGTCAGTTCCTAAATGATAGATGTAGTGTTCCATATTTATGAGCAGGGAGACTAGAATGATAGATGTAGATGTACAGAGTCAGTTCCATATTTATGAGCAGGGAGACTGGAATGATAGATGTAGATGTACAGAGTCAGTTCCATATTTGTGAGCAGGGAGACTGGAATGATAGATGTAGATGTACAGAGTCAGTTCCATATTTATGAGCAGGGAGACTGGAATGATAGATGTAGATGTACAGATGTCAGTACTAAATAATCATTATGTTCAAGTCAATGATAGATGTAGATGTACAGAGTCAGTTCCTAATGATAGATGTTCAATGTCAGTCAGTTCCATAATGAGCAGGGAGACTGGAATGATCATGTAGATGTTCAGAGTCAGTTCCATATTTATGAGCAGGAGACTGGAATGATAGAGGTTCAATGTTCATGAGCAGGGAGACTGGAATAAACTAATCATATTTATGAGCAGGGAGACTGGAATGATAGATGTAGATGTACAGAGTCAGTTCCATATTTATCAGATTCAGATGTCAGAGTCAGTTCCATATTTATGAGCAGGGAGACTGGAATGATAGATGTAGATGTACAGAGTCAGTTCCATATTTATGAGCAGGGAGACTGGAATGATAGATGTAGATGTACAGAGTCAGTTCCATAATCAGTAGTGTTCAATGTCAGTCAGTTCCATATTTATGAGCAGGGAGACTGGAATGATAGATGTAGATGTACAGAGTCAGTTCCATATTTTGAGCAGGGAGACTGGAATGATAGATGTAGATGTACAAGTTCCATAAAGCAGGGAGACTGGAATGATAGATGTAATCAATCAATAAACACTGGAATGATAGATGTAGAGAAATCAGTTCCATATTTATGAGCAGGGAGACTGGAATGAAGATGTAGAACAGAGTCACATACTGAGAGGGAACTGGTGATAGATGTAGATGTACAGAGTCAGTTCCATATTTATGAGCAGGGAGACTGGAATGATAGATGTAGATGTACAGAGTCAGTTCCATATTTATGAGCAGGGAGACTGGAATGATAGATGTAGATGTACAGAGTCAGTTCCATATTTATGAGCAGGGAGACTGGAATGATAGATGTAGATGTACAGAGTCAGTTCCATATTTATACAGAGTCAGCAGCAGGGAGACTGGAATGATAGATGTAGATGTACAGAGTCAGTTCCATATTTATGAGCAGGGAGACTGGAATGATAGATGTAGATGTACAGAGTCAGTTCCATATTTATGAGCAGGGAGACTGGAATGATAGATGTAGATGTACAGAGTCAGTTCCATATTTATGAGCAGGGAGACTGGAATGACAGATGTAGATGTACAGAGTCAGTTCCATATTTATGAGCAGGGAGACTAGAATGATAGATGTAGATATACACTACAGAGGAAAAGTTTGGGGTCACTTAGAAATGTTCTTGTTCTTGAAAGAAAAGCACATTTCTTGTCCATTAAAATAATATTGAATTGATCAGAAATATAGTGTAGACATTGTTAGTGTTGTAAATGACTATTGTAGCTGGAAACGACGGATTTCTTATGGAATATCGACATCGGCCTAAACCAAGATTATCATTTTAAAAGGCTAATTGATCATTCTTGGGTGGCTGGAGTCTTTCCAGGCCTTCCTTTCACACCGCCTGATAGAGGTCCTGGATGGCAGGGAGCTCGGCCCCAGTGATGTACTGGGCTGTCCGTACCACCCTCTGTAGCGCCATGTGATTGAGGGCTGTGCTGTTGCCAGAACAGGCAG